>NC_087164.1:25774922-25834922 GCF_035594125.1 Scylla paramamosain
TCTCCAGTCACTCCCTCCCTTCCGTCTTGCTCGCTTCCCGCCCGCCTCCAGCTCCTCATTCCACTAACTTTCCCCGTGTCCGATTAAACTTTCCTCTCAGCACTAGCGAGGGTCACTTCAAGCCACGACTGCCTTCCTAGCTTTCCTGTCTCTATCCTCCCTGCCTGCCTTGCGTTCGCCTCTCCTCTCTTGGTACGAGTAACTAAGTTTTTTGCCTTGCCTTGCCTTGTCCATGTTGTTCCTCTTCATTCCAGCCCTCCTCCCGTGATGGTGTTATGTCTGCGTCTGTGCTGTGTCATCACCTTCTGTTCCTGCTCTTGTTCCTTCTGCTTCTGGTGTCTCTCTGTTTGTTTTTAATGTGTGTGTTTTTTTTTTGTGGTATATTGTTTCTTTATTGTTGTTTTTGTTCGTCTTTGTCGTGTTTTGTGGCTGTTGATGTGGTAGTTTTGCTTGTTGTTATTGTTCGTTGGTGGTGGTGATGTGAGAGAGAGAGAGAGAGAGAGAGAGAGAGAGAGAGAGAGAGAGAGAGAGAGAGAGAGAGAGAGAGAGAGAGAGAGAGAGAGAGAGAGAGAGAGAGAGATATTTTAGATAAACGCTTGAAATACAACTCAACAGAAAACAAAACAAAACGAGAGAGAGAGAGAGAGAGAGAGAGAGAGAGAGAGAGAGAGAGAGAGAGAGAGAGAGAGAGAGAGAGAGAGAGAGAGAGAGAGAGAGAGAGAGATATTCAAAAATAGCTTAAATTTTAACCCCTGCAACTAATTCCCTTGAGTTAAAAAAAAAAAAAAAAGAGAGAGAGAGAAAGGAAGTGGGGAGCAAGTCATAGACAGGAAGAGGTGGAAATAGAGGGAGGGAAGGTCACGCTAGAATTCACAGTTGGGTGCATCGAGTCAGGACAGCAAAAGAGTAAGGCATTTCTCTTCCGCTCGGCAGGTGACTCTGTACCTCCGCGTCCCGCTGGCTCGGCAGAGAGAGAAAGAAAGAGAGAGAGAGAGAGGCACGTTTTCAGAAATGCTTTGGTCTCTCACCGACTATTTTCAAAGGCCACAGAGATAATTAGTCTGTTTCTTAAGAGTATTTCTTCTGTTATTAATGTTCTCAACCTGTCACTAGAACCATAAAAAAAAGAAACACTCTTAAAATCTTGTGTAGCTTTAACTAAGGCAGAGTCTTTTGAAAGTCGTGGAGATGCGGCGCAAAAATGGTTGAGGGAGAAGGGACGGTGACTGCCTTGTCGACAGTCATTTGTTCCTGAGATTATTGTGTGAAATGGAAAGTAGGAGGCGGAGTGTCAACCTTTCCTCTCTCTCTCTCTCTCTCTCTCTCTCTCTGGCGGGCTTCTTGTTTGTTTTGCTTTCCTCTTCTTTGTTTTAATTGGATATTTTTAAAAGTATCAGCTTATCTCCTCCTCTTACTTCCTTGAGAGAGAGAGAGAGAGAGAGAGAGAGAGAGAGAGAGAGAGAGAGAGAGAGAGAGAGAGAGAGAGAGAGAGAGAGAGAGAGAGAGAGAAGGAGAGACTTAAATCGCGTACCTGTTCATTCTATTTCTGTCACCAAATGGAGCGGCAAGACAACCTATTTTTCCTTACCTTTATATATATTTCCACCCTTCCACCCTTTCGTTTTCTAACAATATAACTCTTCCATATATTGAACAAAGGATTCTTTCGTAAAACACTTCCATTCTTTTACTATCTCTTCCTATAGTCCTCTCAGCGGGAGTGCAGGCGTCACAAGCTCCCTTTCTCCTTCCCTCTATACATTCCTGTCTCTTATCCTCTTATACACAGAACAGTGGGACAGATATAAGCTAGTAATAGAACAGTAATGGGGAAACTCAAACGCTGTAAATAAAAGACACATAAGATTATATTCATTTATCTACCTCTGTCATTTGTCTATCGCTATCTGTCTGTCATAAAATCATAAAAGACTTTCTCTTCCTTTTACACCATAGCGGCAAATTTCCACGTACGCGTAGAGCGAAATCATAAGAGTGAAAGATGTATGTTTGTATCCTCGGGGCGGGAGATCACGAAAAGATAGAACTAGGACTTAGGAAGGTGTGTTGGGAGACAATATTTAGCAGTGAACAAAGGCGACCAAGCTGTATAGGGGAACGGGAAATGGAGAGGGACTAGTGGTGATAGACAGATAGACAGGTAGACAGACAGGTTCCACGAAGGGTATGGGAGGGAGGAAGCATGACAGACAAGCGTGCTGATAAATTGAGCAAAGGGTATGGGATAGAGTTAGGGAAGGATGAGTGAAGCCAGACAGACAGATAGGCAGGCTGGACGAAATATAGGGTTAGGTGGGTGGGAGGGAAGGAGGGAAGAGGGGAGGGAGAGAAGAGACAGATGGGAAGATAAGTTTTGAGACGAACGGTATGAGAGAGAGAGAGAGAGAGAGAGATGAGAGAGAGAGAGAGAGAGAGAGAGAGAGAGAGAGAGAGAGAGAGAGAGAGAGAGAGAGAGACGAAATCAGACAACTAACCTAACACACACACACACACACACACACAAACACAGTACTCTCTAATAGAAGAACTGCCATGCCTGTAGGCCGTCACCCGCTGCACACGCCGGACCTGGCTGGGTTAGCGTCACTAGCTTGATTTGGCCTCCCCTTTGTCCTGTTTATACTCCTCGTTGGGCACTCTTGATTAGACAAAGGGTCGTTCGTCGGTGGCAGGGACCTGTTTGCTACTGAGAGCTGGCCTGTGTGAGGATTTATTTATTTATTTATTTTTTTTTTTGTCGTTTTTGTGGTTTTTGTTTTCATTTGTTATTTTATTTGTTTTGTTATTGTTGTTGTTCTATTTTTGTTAGTCACGCGTTTTATGTGCTGCTTTTAACGTTCTTTTTTTCATTCTTTTTTTTTCGGATTTGTTTGATTGCTATTTTTGTTTCCGGTTTCATATTTTTTTTTTCTATTTCTATTTTGATATTTTAAAGAGTTTGTGTCGTATTCTGACAATCCGCCGATAGAATTTCATTATTTTTTTTTTCATATTTTAAATGTTTTTTTTTTTCCTTCCTTTTGATATTTAAAGATTCTGCGTATCGTATTCCAACATTTATATAGTATTATTCACCAATCTTCTATTTTTACCTCATTATTATTCTTTTTTATATTTTTTTAGCTTTAACTTTTTTCCCTTCTATTTAACTTTTAAAGATTCAGCGTATCGTAATCTGACATCTCGCCTGTAAAATAGAGCGTAATTTTTTTTTTATTTTCTATCGATTAATTTTCATATTTCTAATCTTTCCCTTCTTATTTAATATCTAAAAAGTTCGCATGTCTTATTCTGACATCCCGCTCAGTTAAATTTCACCAGTCTCCTTATCTTATTATCCCCTTTCATCTTTAACAGTTGCTGCGAATTTTCAAGCAAAGCTGAGATAGGTTGCTTCGGTGAAAGCCTGGAGTGTGAAGTGCTGTGTGCCGCTCCGCTGTGCTGCGCCCCGCTCGCTTCAAAGACGTTAATGTCATTTCTGTGTAAATTCCGCTCAGGTTAAGTAAAGCGCATGAACATCCCCCGACGGAGATTTGACACTTGCTAAGTCTACTGATTCCATTTGAGGGGGTTTGTGTTCTTGTCATACTGGACTAAATTATTTTTGATTCCTGGACGTAATGGTTTGGTTTCCTGATGCCACACACACACACACACACACACACACACACACACACACACACACACACACACAAAGACTCATGAAGACATCTCACAACACGAACATAAGAGTAAAACAAGGGAAGCTGCAAGGAACCATCACTCCTACACATGGCAATCCCTTTAGGTAAGAAAATATGCAAAAACAAACAACCGTGACATTATATTCCTGTTTTACGTGCAAAAATTGTATCTATCGCTTCCTCGTTGATGAAAATTAAAACTTTACCATCTTCTTAACTTCCTCTTATTTTGTTGGATGCCTAAAAGGAAAGTGTAGCCGGCACGCAAACTTCGGCGGATTAATCCTGGCCCTGGACAAAGAGTGAGGAGAGGAGAGGAGAGGGGACAGGAGAGGAGAGGAGAGAGGAGGAGAGACAGGGCTGTTGTTGTAAAGGGGCTGGGCGGATGGAGGACGCTGTAAGGTGACCAGGGTGTTGTTGGTCTGCAGGCAAGGATCGGGAAGGGTAAAGGATGGGATAGTTTGATTAATTAATGGTGCCACAACATCGAGGTCACATGGCGCTTCGTGTCACGGAGTCGTTAAACTTTTATAATGCATGAGAGAGAAAGTTGTGAAATATTAACTAAAAAAAAACTTGGTAAATTATGGTAAATATGTGTGTTGATGACAGGATAAGTTTTGCTCTAAGATGGAAAGGTAAATAGATACAACTCATTATAAACGATAAGAAATGGAAGATGAATCACAGTAAAGGATGGGTAATGTTCTCTTGACTCACTAACTCGGCAATGTTCATCAGACTGTTAAAAAATAAAATCGTTCTACATCTTAATGAGGACTCAGTCTTTCGGATTTTTGTGTCTTTCATCTTTTTCTTATTAGCAGCGAGGTTCCTGTGCCCCTTTGGATGAAAGAATTTTTTTCTCTTACACTTTCTTTTACTAAAGTCATCAGATAAATCATATAATACGCTACCAATGCCCTTAATTACGGTAATAGAAGTAATATTCACTATACATATCATAACTTCAGTGAACAGCAAAACTCATCTGAAAACGGACTGGGAATACTGGGATAAGATTCCTGTGAATTCCCTGAGAGGACAATACTTTGGTATACTTTCTTAATTTAGTGAAATTTTACGTGACTTAACCCCTTAATAATGATCGTAGGAGTAATACTCGTATTTACAACACATATTATAACTTAGCCTCTCATCGTTGCCATTCCCGCTGCCAGATTGTGAGAATTGTTCGTGGCGAGAAGCAGTTTGTTGCTCCAAGGGGCGTCGCATTTCATGGCGTATTTCTGAAACGTGTCGTGTCTCCCAGAATGGCGCGTGCCGTGATAGCGCCTGCAGCAGCGGGGAGGCGGGTCTGCTCAGGGCGCCTGGTGCTTTTTTCCCCCATGGCTGGAAGTGCGGAAGTGCTGGCGGTGTTTCTCTTTTGTGTTATAGGAGCCTCGGGTGAAAGGGTAGAGTGGTTGCGTGGTGCGGTGATGCCACGGCCAGAACCTCCTCCATTTACTTGCTCTCACTACTCCGAAAGCCACTGCCACGCACGCTGCATAATTCAATTTTTGCGTCGTGTCGAGTCTGTCTGGCCATGAACACGGAGCGTAAACAAGTGTAACCATGCTTAACACCTGTCACGTGCGATAACGAGGCGAACATAACAATAGAAGCAACAACATGGAAAGCGGCGGCTGAGTGAAAGAATTATTTTGTCATATATTCCAGAAAACGACAACGAGAAGTAGAAGCGCCTCACACAGCTGCGTTCACAGACAACAAATTGGCGCCTCGGTTTTGCAGCGTGACGAGCGGGATTGCCTTCCCCGCCACTCACTCTGGCATGCACGGGACTAAACGAGAGCAAGTATAATATTCACAGACGCGCGAGACCCATCGTGGCAACGGGTAGGTTATGGGAGTCCTTTTTTTCCCACTCCGGTTTGCTTAATTTTCCTTCAGTCTTGAGTCTTCTATTGTGGGAATCCGGGAGTTTTCTTTTTCTTTTTTTTTTTATAAGCGTGTCAGTTTTTCATGGGTCTTGAGAATGTGAGACGTCGAGTGGGCGTATTATTTTGACAACTGCATTGTGGGAATCCGTGAGTTTAAAATTTCTTTTAAGGAACCTTGTCAGCTTTCCAGAGGACTTGGGACTGTGAGATGTTGACCGCGAGTATTATCTTGAGTCTTGCAATTTGTACCATTTTTTCATGAAACACTTTGGCGACTCAGTGCTAAGGTGGAAAATTCTTGCCTCATTTATATATATATTTTTTTCTTTCAAGGGGAAGTATAAGGTGACAAAAGGTAATGGATCCACGTGTAGCTCTAAGTGAAGCAGGAAACTTTATGCGAATCAGGTGAGGACTTGCAGGCATTCCCTTCCAAAATTCTGAGTTGAACCCTCGGGCGACTGATCAAAACTTTCCCCGCGCGCAGTTTGGTATCGCCCGGAGAGAAACCCGCTGGATTCACGTCTTATCCCCCACCTCCACTCTCTCTCTCTCTCTCTCTCTCTCTCTCTCTCTCTCTCTCTCTCTCTCTCTCTCTCTCTCTCTCTCTCTCTCTCTCTCTCTCTCTTATCGTATTACAATTATGTGATTTTTAGAGCCAGAAATTTTTGGTAAGGTGCCGAAACACACACACACACACACACACACACACACACACTTTTTTCTCTCTCTCTCTCTCTCTCTCTCTCTCTCTCTCTCTCTCTCTCTCTCTCTCTCTACTTACGGTAATCCTAGAACCGCATCGTCGAAACGTTAATGTAAGGTGTTTATGTAGTTAACGGGTTATGAGTGTCAGCACTTTGACGGTAACTCAGCTCAGGCACCGAGTGTGTGTCCTCACCAGGCAGAGAAGGGGATCACCGGGGCACTCTGGACACCCGCATTACCTGCTTCATGGCCCTTCAGGTGTAGAGTGCTATGGGAACATTAAAGGGAACAGCCCCTTCCGTGGTGCTTCCCTCAGCCATCGACAGCCTTCTACGGTAGCATCATATAGTTACGGAGGCGCCAGGAGGCATGTTGGTCTAGAATGAGGGTGTCATATGAACGTACCATCTCGTTCCTGATCATTTCCCCATCCCGTAACGTTCAGGAAGGAAGGAAAGAAGGAAGGAGAGGAGCAGGGTGCGCAGGGACATGATAGAAGTATTTAAATGGGTAAAAGGAATGAACGAAGGTGATAAGAGTGACATTTTCATAGTAAGCAATCAGGACAGAGCTGGAGATAATAGATATAAGCTAGATAAGTTTAGGTTTAGGAAAGAGCTTGGTAGGAACTGGCTCATGAACTGACTGGTGGATGCCTGGAATAGACTTAGCGGTCATCTTGTCGGCGCCAACACGCTAAGTAGTTTCAAGAGAGGGTTAGATGGACAGGTGAGACAGGTGGCTATAGGAGGGCCGACCGGGTAGGGGAGAGGAGGATAAAGACGGTCATGGTTAGCATAGGAGCTGTTCAGTGTAAGCCGACTGATTTTTTTCCATTTTTTCCAGTGTACTTCCTACAGTCATTCTCATATGCCTTCCCTGTGCACTGAATTGGCCTGCTTCTCTCCGCACGCAGGTGTGTGTCGGAGGGGCCATGCAGACACCGGCGTGGGTTGCGGCGAGTCTGCTGCTGTTGCTAGTGCTGGCGGCGCGGGCGGAGGCGGTGGATGCGGAGCAGAAGAGCGAGGATGAAGGCCAGATAGAGGTTGCGGGGGAAGGCAAATGCAAGGCCGGGGAGTCACACAAGCAACCTCACTTGTCCCTCACAACCCGCACCCAGCGAGCTCAGGTGAGTGAGTTAGTGATACAGTAATCCCCTTTTTATTCTTTTTATGTACTAAGTCAGGTTTCGTAAGGAGATTCGTGCAGACTGCGAGGTATAAACGGAGTCACATATCCGCTTTATATCATCTCTCAGCCGTCAGTTCCTTGATCCACTAAGAATCTACTACTAAGTGTTTGTAACAAGGCAGATAGAGACTGCCAGCAAGAATGAAGTCATCCAGCCAGTTGATGACGGGTATTCAGCTCTCCCGTAAAGAACACGTCCGGTCAGGAAGCACGAGTCTGGCCTCACTGTCTCATTAACACTGGAAAAGGCTGAGAAACATTTCATCAAGCTAATTTTCATCCCCTGGAATGCCTTCATTAGAGACACACCTGATGGATTTTCCTAGCTCGTGTTCTGCGTCAGTCCATCTCGCTGGCTGCAGTCTGAGGAGTTCTCGTGGTTGTCTTGACCGTCTCTGAGGACCGTATTCTGAAATGCTCCTGCGCCACACGTCCTTTACATTCAAGAGGCTGTAGTTGAGTTGACACGGGTTTTTAAGGGTGTTTTTATTGTTCCAGCGACAAATTAACTAGTTTCCTACATTACTAACACAAGAAGCACCCTTGGGAATCTGGTTAATCACTCCTGTGGGCCTTGAGAGAGTAAAGTGTTGATGCATGCTGAATTTTTACCGTCGCTGTGTTGAGTGATGCTAGCCAGTGTCCATCACGTGATCTTCCCATTATCATTAGTGCTGCATTTTGAGTCTAAGCTACGTTACAGTATTGAGCGAACTCGTAATGATTAATTTAACTAATTTCGCCTCCTCTCCCTCCTTCCTTTGTTATTGCGGGTCTCTCTCTCTCTCTCTCTCTCTCTCTCTCTCTCTCTCTCTCTCTCTCTCTCTCTCTCTCTCTCTCTCTCTCTCTCTCTCTCTCTCTCTCTCTCTCTCTCTCTCTCTCTCCGGCTGCTGCGGCGCGACAGCTTGGGAGAGATTTCGCTTCAAGTTACTGCTCTGAATTGTGCACCAGTTTTATTTTCACTCTGTGTTGTGTTGCGAGGCGGCACGGAGGTTATCTGCTGCCACGTGCTGGGATGTTTGCAGCGTTACTGCGGCAGTAGATCAAAAAAGGAGATTGCTATGACGTGAACCTTTAAGGATAAATGTGAAGGGAACGGGAGCTGGTATGTTGCTGCCCCGGAAAGTAATTGCTGGTTGCTTGTGGTAAATGTTTGTATCACATCAGGAAGTATTACTACGAAGGCCAGTTTGCTTCTATGTAACCAGTGACTGTGTATGTGTGTGTGTGTGTGTGTGTGTGTGTGTGTGTGTGTGTGTGTGTGTGTGTGTGTGTGTGTGTGTGTGTGTGTGCCTCTGTCGGGCTGTTTGTCTTTCTGTCTACTCATACACACGTAAAATCAGAATCAGAATCAAAATTTTATTTAGTACTGTTACAATTTACATAATCATAAATAAAATTAGCTATACAATCACGATCCAACCTTTATTTAGTAGTAAACCTAAAATCAGAAAATCTTAAGAAATCATACTTCTAATAAAAAAAAAATATCTGAGTGATATACCAGCAATATAATATTATGCGTATTTTAAAGAAAAAAAGAAGAAAAACAAGGTGAACGAAGTTATTTCCACAAAGTAAGAACATTGACTGGAAAATCTTTCATCTACCTACCACTTAATATAAACACATTAACATAAAAAAAAGTTTAATCAAATAAATTCTCGAAAAAAAAAACAAAACTAAGTAAATTAACTATAAGACTAAACACACACACACACACACACACACACACACACACACACACACACACACACACACACACACACACATAGCGTAACTTGTACATATCGTCACTACAGATATAAGGAAGGCCCCATTTAAAAAACATATCGAACATTGTGGCCTAATCACAACCACTCTCACTTGCTCTGAATCGCGAATTTTTTCACCGCTTTGCAAATCTCAGAGCAGACTGCATCTTCCTTTAACAGTAAAATTACCCTAACTGCATTGCTATCAGGGGATCAAAGTGCCGCGTCCCCTCTACACGTTCACATATCCTTGGTAAGAGAGTCGGGCGTCACCTGAGCAGCCTTGAGGTAAAGTTTGGTGCCAGACCGTGACTGAACTGAGCGCCTCGATCTTTGATGTCGCCAGTCATTATTTATCAGTTCTTTTTCTGTTCAGGATATGAGTCTTGAGAATCTGAAAGCCTTAAGGATGACCCTTGTGGCAGCCTTCACAACCCTTACCAGTTCCCTACCATCTCGTATCAGTCACTATAAACGCCGCTCCCATATAACACATCCGCCAGTTAGGTTAAGTTAGGTGAGGTGAGGTGATGGATGGGCCCGTGTCTTCGCTCTAGTGATGGAGGGGCGCTGTTCTCTCTTAGCCTTCTTCCCCAGACGGACTTTCTTGTAAGTCGTCGCCGCTTTCCTGGGTCGCCTCTCACGGCTTGGCTTTCCTGTGAACTTATGATCAATGTTGCCACTTTATCTGCCCTTCCCGAGTCTCCTTTTGCCGATGTTGTCGAAGAAATACTTTGTCACCGCCCACCTTCCGCCGCGCGCAATGCAGTCAGACCGCCTGCCCCCCCCATCCCCTGCCAGTCCCTTCCGCTGAGGCTCGGCAGGGAATTTGTCTCTGTGATTCTTGCTGTTTTACATAATGTTTCCGGGAGTCACGTCAGAGGTTCCTGCGACCTTGACCCGGTATGTGGTTCTTCCGCGTTGTTAAGAGCAATAAAATGAGTCTTAGGTATACGTAATCTCATTTTACTAACTCTTTCTCTTCAGGTTAAACATAAGACCCATAAGACTTCGTAAGACATGAAGGACGGGGTTTTGTGGGAAGACTGCGTAGGAAGGACTATCGATTGGAGGAGAAGAGGCAGAAGAAAAGAAAGAGTATTATTTTTACCATTATTTCATTCCGTATTAAGGTCATCCTCCAATTTTCGATGATTCTTTTTGACCTTGTTTTGGGGCCTAATATTCAAATGGATTTTTTTTTTTTTTCGAATTGTTTGCTGTCCTTGGCCAGTGCCCCTCTTACAAATGCTCCCTCGGCATAGCTCCCTCAGCTCAGCTCCTCTGTTCAGCTCCCTTAGTTCAGCTCCCAGCCACGTGTCCGTTACTGTATTAGCGTTTTTTAAATAAAGTTGTGCGTCATTAATATATTTTTTTTCTGGAGGTTGATAATTACGAGTGGCATTATGCTGGCAGTCCTTCCTTCCCTGCGCTAATTATTTCAGGCTAATCATGCTGTTTTTTATTATTTCCATGTTCATTTTTTTTTTTTATTGTAATCATTTATTTTTTTTCCTAGTTGCATGAATATTTCTTTGGTGCATTTACCTTTTGCTTATGATGTAATTTTTTTTCTCTAAGTTTTTATTATATTGTTATGCATTACCTCTTCACTTTCAGCTCCTTTATTCTGTACGTAACTGAATATTCGCAGTGTGGTTTGTAGAATACATTAAATTGACATTTCCCGCTGAGATAACTTCATTTCCTCCTCTGTTTTCAAGACTTAAACCGCCGGCCTTTGTAGTTGTTATAATGACGCGGCTACATTACCGTTATTGCCATTAACAGTTTATATATTACAATGCAAGGCAAAATACCTCGCTAACTTTACTCCCACTCATCTCTGTCTGTTGATTTATATTCAAGATCATAAGAAAACAAGGGTTTGTGCAAGAAGCAATCATGCCTACACGTGGCAATCCCTAAATGAAATATACCTTTCTATTTACATCTGTTATCCTCATCCATAAATGTGTCTTTTTAGCCATTTTCGCTAAAACTCGTCCTGTCATTTTGAAATTTTTATTGTAAGTGATAAACGATAAACTTAAGCTGTCTCGGGTGTGATGGTGAGAACTCTTAATTAAGGAAAAAGAAGAAAAAAAAAACTGAAAAATAGGTAATTTAGTCCACCTATCATATAAAGAATGACATAATTATGACTTTTTTTTCAGAATTGCTTTTAATTTCGTCTGATTAAAGCTAGAATGGATACTTTAGAGTTTTATCTGACTTTTTTTTATTTTTTCCTTATATGCTTGTGCGGTTATTAGTTAAGTTGTAAACCTGTGTCTGTTTGTGTGTGTGTGTGTGTGTGTGTGTGTGTGTGTGTGTGATTTGAGTTTCTCAAAAAGTGAGAAATTAGGGTAAAATTTGACTGGAAGATTTGGCAAAATAAATATTTCGATCAGACTATGATGTAGATATTTTTTTTTTTTTTTTATGTAGGAGGAACGCCGGCCAAGGGCAACAAAAATCAAGGAAAAAAAAAAAAAGCCCACTGGGATGCCGGTCCACGAGTAGGATCCGAAGCGCTAGTCAAAAACTGAAGGTTAAGTGTTTTGAAACGTCCCTCTTGAAGGAATTCAAGTCATAGGCACTTCCTGCCTAATAATTTAATCCCGATAAACACAGCATTGTTTCCTTGGCGTTCTTGTTTCGTAACTTTCTACTCGGTGTAAACAAGCGTAGCAAGCTTCCACGCGTAAATAAACGTTTTTATTCTCCTTTCTCTCTCTCTCTCTCTCTCTCTCTCTCTCTCTCTCTCTCTCTCTCTCTCTCTCTCTCTCTCTCTCTCTCTCTCTCTCTCTCTCTCTTACTCCTCCTGTATCTACATCGTTTCTTTCCCTTCTTTCTCTTGTTTCTTCCCCTCCCTCTCTCTCTGCTTTCTCTACTCCCTCCATTCTTCCTTCCTGTGCATTTTTTTTCCTTCTCCCCCACTTATATTTTCTCCCTCCCTCCCTCCCCCCTTCCTTCCTTCCCTTCTGCTTTATTTTATCTCTCTCTCTCTCTCCCTCCCTGTGCATTCTTTCTACCTGTCCCTCCTTGCATTTTTGTTCCTATCTCTTTGCTTTCTTTCGTCCCCCTTCTCGCCACCAGAACAACCCTTCCTGCCTCCTTCTCTTCCCCGCCTCGTCCAGCGCCTTGCACACCAGCCAGCCAGCACGGCCAGCCAGCCACGACCACCAGGCCATTCTTCTGACGTGTTTACATATAGCCTTAATAAGTTTAATGCAGCCACCATATTTCTTACCCCCGTGAGGGCCGACAGCGCCACCACCACCATCACCACCACCTCCGCCTAATGGAAAGCATAGGGAAGAGAAGCAGGAGGAGGGGGAACAGGAGAAGGAACAGGAGGAGGAGGATGAGGAGGAGGAGAAAGAGAAAAATATAGATAAAAAATGAGAAAAAGGGAAGAGGAGTAAGAGAAGGAGGAAATATGTGTGATGATGATGATGATGATGATTATGATTATGATAATGATGATGAGGAGGAGGAGGAAGAAGAGGAGGAGAGTCCAAAAGGGAAGAAAAAATCGAGTTGAAAGAGAATGAAGAAGAGGAAGAGAAGAAGAAGAAAAAAAAAAACAGATGAAGAAAAAACAAAGAAGAAAAAGATGAAAATGTTGATGACAGACGAGATGGAGGAGGAGATAATGGACCAAATGGAGGAGGAGAACTAAGAGGAGGAGAAGGAGGAGGAGGAGGAGGAGGAGGAGGAGGAGGAGGAGGAGGAGGAGGAGGAAAGAGAAAAGGAAGAGTCTGGAGTGACTATAAAGGAGGAGGAAGAGGAGGAGGAGGAGGACATGAAGTAGATGGGAGATGAAGGAAGGAGGAGGAGGAGGAGGAGGAGGAGGAGGAGGAGGAGGAGGAGGAGGAGGAGGAGGAGGAGGAGGAGGAGGAGGAGAGAAGAAAGAAAGAAAGAAAAGAGTCAGATGAGAACATTTCAATCAACAACAACAACAACATCAACACCACCACCACCACCACCACCACCACCACCACCATTAGCGTCTCGTGTAATATTTCTGGGCTGGTGTGAAGAAGGAATTCCACCTTCGATCTAAATCTGGCGAGGTGGTCGTGGCCACTGATCAGCCCGACAGGTAAATAAATCACGGGGTTCTTGGTTCACGGAAAGAATGCAGGTGGGAAGCAGTGGTGGTGATGGTGGTGTAGAAAATGCTGGCACAGTCGTATCAATGGTAGGAATAGTGATGGTGGTGATGGTGATAATGGTGATGGTGGTAGTGGTGATGCAGGTAGAAGTTCATTTATAGTAGTAACAGTGATGGTGGTGGTGGTTGGTGGTGGTGGTGGTGGTGGTGGTGGTGGTGGTGGTGATGATGATGATGATGAAAAGTAAAGTCCGTTTTCTGAACACAGTTATTTATATCTAACAGCAAAATATAAGCTCCTTTGAACTTCATGAATGAGATGATAATAATAATGATAATAATAAAAATAATAATAATAATAATAATAATAATAATAATAATAATAATAATGATAATAACACAAATCCTCTCCCTCCTTCCCTCTCCTCTCCTCCTCTCCTCCTTTCCTCTCCTCTTCTCCCCTCTCCTCTCCCCTCCTCTCCCCTCCTCTCCCCTTTACCATCATCGCTCCATTTTTCTCCTCCAACATTTTCTTTTTCCGTGGTGTCGTCCTTATTTTTTTCCCTTCCCCTTGTGTTTTACCCGCTCTCTCTCTCTCTCTCTCTCTCTGTCTCTCTCTCTCTCTCTCTCTCTCTCTCTCTCTCTCTCTCTCTCTCTCTCTCTCTCTTTCCCTTCTCTTTCCATATCCTTCTCCCTCACTCCTTTCCTCCTTTTTCTTTTCTCGCCTCTTTCTCACTCTTTACTCTTTCCTTTCCATTTCTTCTTTCCTTCGTGTCTTTGTTTCCAGTTTATCTGTGTGTCTATTTGTTTGTCTGATTTTTGGTACGTGTGTGTGTGTCTGTGTATGTGTGTGTATGTATGTGTGTGTCACCTTTCCACACCTCCCCCACATTCTCTCTCTCTCTCTCTCTCTCTCTCTCTCTCTCTCTCTCTCTCTCTCTCTCTCTCTCTCTCTCTCTCTCTCTCTCTCTCTCTCTCTCTCTCTCTCTCTCCGCCAGCTAGAAGATTTCCCTTGCGGTGTGCGAAGGATTAAGTTTGAGAAGCAAGAGTTCTCGATAGAATTTAACATGATACTCAGGCAGGCTCGGAGGGACGCAAGCCTGAGTCTGGTAATTAAGTAAGGGAGCAATCAGATCTTGGCTTGCTCCGCCCTTCCTCACTGTATTAGCTGTGTGTGTGTGTGTGTGTGTGTGTGTGTGTGTGTGTGTGTGTGTGTGTGTGTTTGTATGACTTTGCTCGTGTATGGATCAGTTAGGTTAGTTAGTCATCAAGTCAGTTAGAAAATTATTTAGTCAGTTAGCCATCTAGTCAATGGGTCAGTCAGACAGTTAGTCATTCAGCCATCTAGTTGGTCTGCCAGTTAGTCATTCATACATCAAATTAGTCATTCATTCAGTCCTCAAAATCATTAAGTCAGTCAGTCTGTCTGTCATCCCTTTTTTAACTGTCTGGCGTCAGTTAAACAGCCATCGAATCAGTCACTCAGTCAATCACATAGTCAGCCAACCAGAAAATCAGCCAGTCAGTCAGTTTGTCAGTCTGTCAGCCAGTTTATATATTCGCTTACTGATATATTCGTATTTCGTAAACGTGTTCTTGTACGAATTAACACTAAAAATTTTTACTAAGCTTCAACGTTCCCGTAAAGCGTTAGTAGGCCATAAGCGCAGGAAAGTGTTAACAACGAGCTTGTAATTATGCCATTTACTTTGTATAAGCCTCATTCTTTTGCCGCTGAGATGGAGAGTAGTGGAAGGGAATCTGGGGAAGAGAGACAGAGAGAGAAAAGAGAGAGAGAAAGAGAAGAGATCAGAAAAATGAAGGGACGTGATACATTTGAGTTCAAGAGAGGAACAGTCACCAGTAAACTGTTCATGGCATCTGTTCATATATTTACTAATGCTAATGAATTACGTGTAGAAGAACAAAATGAATACTGAACAAGGCTCTCTCCCTCTGACAAGATGCCAACAGGAGAACAAAAGATGCTTACTTTATACAGAGGAACAAAAGACTGCACACGGTTGAAATTAAAGCTTCAATATTAGGTAAAAAAAAAGTGGCAGGGAAAGATAGGATAGGTCACTGAGAGAGTAAAGATGACTATGGAGAGGAGGGAATAATTTTAAGCTAGTGAGTGAACAGGGGAACAAGAAAATATATGACGCGGGGTGTATATAGATTTGAGCTGACCACGGAGGGAGTTAGGAGAGCAACAGAGATGGGGGGGCCAGGGAAGGTGAGGGATAAATGTAGGCTTACTGGTGTTGTGGGTGATGGAACGCTGGCTGGTGTGATGGATGGTGGGGAGGCTTGACAAGTTCGGGAAACCAGCGGGCGAGGAGGTGGTGGGGAAGGAAGAAAGATGAAGGAAAGCGGGTGAATTGTAGGAAGGAAAACAGAAAGGTAGTGAAGGGAGGTGAAAACGTGAAGAGAAAATATAAATGTGTACTGAATAACAAGGAAGACACGAGGGAAGTCTAGAAAACGAAAGAAGCGTGAAGAAAAAGTTATGTACAATGAATAGCAAGGAAGAAAAAGGCGATGAAGGTGAAAAAATAGGAGCATGACGGGAATGTCACGTCCTCCTCCTCCTCCTCCTCCTCCTCCTCCTCCTCCTCCACTTCTCCTACTACTACCACCACCACCACCACAGCTGACTGGACCCTCCATGCACATCAATTACAAAGGAAAAAAATAATAGAGGGAAAGAAAAATAACACTAAAAACCTTCTCGTCTTTTGTTCCGCATCTTGTCAGGTGAGAAACAGGGAGCTTGTAAACAACACTATTTTCCTCCCACAGGACATTACTGCATTACCTCAGGAGCTCTCGGCAGAGGTGCCTTAAATGTTGCAGGTTAAATAACGCCACTGTCTTTTTGTCTTTTAGCTCGTAACGCGTAATAACCCTGGAGTTGTAGCGCCGTAACTCAGCACTGCATTAGCCGCCGACGCACAAATACGGGGCTTCTCAAAACACCAAGGTTCAACTAAGGTTCAGTAAAGCGAATTCCAAGTCAGTGTAGTGTAAGGTACTGTTACAAAACACCGTGCCTTAGCTTAACAGTACTGGACAGTTATGCAACACTAGATAATTCCGTTTTAGCAAGACTGACGCTGTCGTAATGCAATACAACTGAACTTTGCTCAACACAGCGCAACTGAACACAAAAACAAAGTAGAATCGCATACAATACAGTGCAATACAAGACAAGATTAGACAAGATAACACACCACAACACAACGCAGCACAACACAGAGCCATGGAATAGAATATAACAGACAATACAAGATTAGACAAGATAAAGCAACGCAACACAACACAATACCAGATAAACACAACACAAGTGACTGCAACACAACAGGAGGCCTCACATAAACTCGAGACGAAGATTTAAATTACATCTGATTACATTACATTGCACTTTATCGCTCGCAAATGGACGAGCAAAAACCTTCCCGGTCATTACATCAGACCATTAACTTTGAAGGGGCAGCAGCTAGAACCACACGCCAACTTCCCCTCTCACACTCATCCTCATCGCCAGTGAATGGACGCACTTCTGTCTTCACTATTTCTTCGACACAGAGGAAGCTTCTAGATGAAAGAGATTAGCTCAGTGCCTCGCCTTTGAACCCCCTCCAGGAATTCGTCTTTATTCCGGCAAGCTGCAAATCCTGACTTTCTGACCCTGTTCTCCACTTTTCCTTCCCTTTCTTATCCATTAGTAAGGTAAAGGTGGGGACGTAGGGCATAGCTGCTCGTGGCCTTGACGTTCATCTCCGTCTCATTGGCCTTTTGAGTCTGTGGTGAAACAAGGTCAATGTGACATCCGAATTTCCGGTTTCCACAGAAGTTATTCGGATTTTTCGACGGTGTTGTCTTTGTTATTTCGAATTTAATTTAGCTTCCTTCCCTCAGGTTTCATCAGGGGGAAAACCTGTGGGAGGAAAACTTAAATCAGAATAAAAATAACAAGGAAAACACCTACGAGAACATCCCAGTAGCTTCCACTGCAGCCTGATAGTCAAGATTGGCAGCGAAATTCTAAAGGATACGGAAAGTGAAGTGTTTGTATGTAATGAACATTGCTTCACGCGCTTCGGACACAGTGCAGATAGTGTGTGCGTGCGTGTGTGTGTGTGTGTGTGTGTGTGTGTGCGTCCTCCCATAAAGGTTCAATCTCCCCGTGTTCCTTTACAGCGTCTTCCGAGTGGCTAGTGTTTACCCTCCTATTGCGTGTCTCCCTCACAGTAGCTCCGATCCCTTGCTGGAGCTGCCGCCGTATATCCCTTTCTTAGAGGCCAGAAGAGCACTTTTACCTGACAAAGACATGTTACCGTGAAGATCCTAAGTATTATCCCACTCAGCTACGTCCCTCCTTGTGTTATTATTATTCGCCTGGGTACTTGTTTGCTCGTTCTGTTATTACATTACTCTCTGGACGTTCCTCCCTCTCTCTCTCTCCTTCCCTCCCTCCGTCCAATTAGCCCTCTGTGCGTAGATAATAATGTTGGAGTTCATCAACGTTTCACTTTACACAGAAATTTAGCGAGTAAAAAATCCCTTTATCAATTGATATAACTTTTTTTGCATCAGTTACTTTATTTCTACTTTTCTTGTTTTCTCTCTAGCTCTTTGTACGTGAGAGAGGTGCGTGCGCATGTGTGGTGTGTGTGGGTTTGGATGTAAGTGTGTGTGTGTGTGTGTGTGTGTGTGTGTGTGTGTGTGTGTGTGTGTGTGTGTGTGTGTGTTCAACGCCCTGCTTGTATGCAACGATATTTTTTTCCCTCTATGTTATTAGCGTTTGTATATTTTCCCTGCAAACAACATTTCCCTGCAAGGACGCTAAATATTTTCCATGGGAGCGTTTCTCCTCTACACGCGAGAGACAGACCTGGCCTGTCCCAACAACACTCCTACCCACCCACCCTCCCTCCCTACCAGCCTCCCTAGCTACACGTGACACGAGTATACAACTATTACCATTATTGTTCTATACTTGCACCACTGAACCACGTAGGAAGTGAAGGTGGGGCGTTATCTCTAAGAGGGTGGAGGTAAGGTAAGACTGCTAATGATACCTTGAGGATTCAGGTATAAGGAAAGGCTAATTAACGAAGGACACCTGTTCCCACGGCACCTTCCTTTCTCTCTCTCTCTCCTCTCTCTCTCTCTCTTCTCTCTCTCTCTCTCTCTCTCATCTTCTCTCTCCTCTCTCTCTCTCTCTCTCTCTCTCTCTCTCTCTCTCTCTCGCTCTCTCTCTGTGCCCAAAGCTCCGTAACTATTAAAGTGAAACAATCAGCGAGAGAGAGAGAGAGAGAGAGAGAGAGAAGAGAGAGAGAGAGAGAGAGAGAGAGAGAGAGAGAGAGAGAGAGGAGAGAGAGAGAGAGAGAGAATGTAAACACAGCTAGATAAAACTCATATATACTCAGGCAACTGAAAATATCCATATAAAAAATCTCTATCAAAATGTAACAAACGACTCGTACACTGAGTGAAAAGTTACGTCAAATCCTTTTAACACTCCGTCCATACTGATGATCAAGGCGGGAGCTGAATCGTAACGGGAGCAAGGAGTAAGAGCGGAGGTCACATTTTAGGTTAAGATAGTGTGGTGACTTTTTGCAGAAATTAAGTGATTTCTTGTAAGTTGGTAGGGAAGGGAAGAATGCGACTCCTCCCAAGTGCTTTTCATTAGTGTACAGAAGGAGTTTTGTATTGGCTGATGAGCAGTGTGTGTGGTTCTTACATTTGTCCTTTCATTCTTTTCTCTCTTTCTCTTTCTGTCTCCCCTTTGTTCTTCCTTCCTTGCATGGGCTTCTATATTTTCTTGCTCCACTCGTCCCTAGAGATGCTGTGCTGCAGATTAATCGCTCCTCTCTCTCTCCTTTCTTTCTTTCTCTCCTTCCATCCCATCCCCAACTCCAATCCTGAACTTCTACCTTCTCTTGTTCTCTCTACTGATGATATGATAGACTCACCACTTGCTTCTTTTTCTTCTAGGTTGTGTTCTATGGGTTCGTGACCAGAGTGTACAAGAAACGGGGTAAGAGGACCTACCCGGCTGAGTTCTTCGTGGTGAACGTGTTTAAGGGCGCCGATTTGATGGCTTCCCTGCTGCAGGTGGATGGCGGCTACGGGGGGCGTCTACAACCTGCGGGATAAGTGAGTGTTGGATGTTTTTTTAATTTGATGGGAACGTGAGGATCTTGGCCTACCTGAGCGGGATATGAACTTCAGTCTGTTTGTTTATTGATTGGCGAGGATTTTACCATTTAGTGAACAAGATTTGTTTGTGTGTGTGTGTGTGTGTGTGGGGAACGCCAACTGCATCCGGTAGTTCCCGGGCTATTTAAGTACTAGCCAGATCCACTGTTGTTTAACCTCGTTGATCGGACGAAAAGCGGAGTGAACGTCCTGTGTGTGTGTGTGTGTGTGTGGTGTGTGTGTGTGTGTTGAGAGGAGCTTCTTTTTTTCTGTAATGTGTCTTAAGAGGTGTAAGTTTTTTCGAAGTATTTTTATTTGGTTTAAGTGTTCTCTCTCTCTCTCTCTCTCTCTCTCTCTCTCTCTCTCTCTCTCTCTCTCTCTCTCTCCTCTCTCTCTCTCTCTCTCTCTCTCTCCTCTCTCTCTCTCTCTCTCTGTTCATCTATACCTATCTGGTTAGCCCGAATCAGCTAGCAACGTTCAGGTCCTACGCTGCTATGCTCCCTTGTGTTTATGTTTTCGGTTGGTGATTGGATTTCAAGGCGCCATCCTCTCGCCTTCCCAGCCTGTTTGGAGTCCAGAATGTGATTTGTTCAAGGGGTGTTATAGTCTAGGCCTTCCGTCTCGACGCTGCGCAACGGCTTATTGACATAGGTTCACGCTAGGGCAGAAATTGCACTGAATCTTGTCTCCGTAACACACAAGCCCTCACGGGGGAATGATCCAACGCAGGTTTCAGTGGCCGCTTACTGCTATGAATGTGGATGGCTGCTTTGCATGAGGAGGAGGCAGACGGGAGAGTGAAGGGCCAGGGTATTTTTGCTACGAATGGTCTTATACTCGTATGATATAGAGGAAGTGTCATTAGTGGGATGGCAGGGAAGATTCGTGTGTGTCTGTGTGTGTGTGTGTGTGCGCTCGGATGTGTCTGTGCGCAAATAAAGATAATCACATCACATAATACTTAGCCACTGTTACATTTCAATATCATATTCACCTGTACATTCTGACATCCCTTATACAAAGAAGAAAGCTCCCAGGACTGTTGGACCCGACATCAGCACACACCAAGCTCGACACTCGGTTACCAACAGTGGAGGCGGCGGTTGGGTGTTGCTAGGGCCGCGTAATGTGAGAGGCATCGCGTACCGCTGAGGAGGAAATGAAAAACCTAGCTCATGGTCTGCTGCGTGTCGGGTATTCGTGTAATTTGACACCGTTTAATTTGAACACTTGCCGGAATCTGGAAATCTAGCTAGGCACCTTGGTAATAAAGGGTGGTTTAAAAGTGGCGCACCAACAAGCGATAGCGATGTGGCGTCATAAATCGGTACGTGAGAGAGAGAGAGAGAGAGAGAGAGAGAGAGAGGAGAAGAGAGAGAGAAGGAGAGAGAGGAGAGAGAGAGAAGAGGAGAGAGAGAGAGAGAGAGAGAGAGAGAGAGAGACCCATCCACTCACACATCCACTTATCTCCGATTTTGGATGATTCTTTTCCCTTTTCTTTTGGGGCTTGCACCTCAAATGGGTCTTTTTCGCTATTTTTGTTGTCCTTGGCCAGTGTCCCTCTTACGTAAAAGAAAAAAAAAAAACACAGCTACTCACACATACACTGCCATCAATCCCCCACCCAGCACACATACACACGCATACACACACACACACACACACACACACACACACACACACACACACACACACACCCGACCCTGGAAAAATATAATACTAATACGAAATAAACACATGAATCAACACGGAAGTACATCGTGGCATGAATACATCACGCTAACATACAGAGAGAGCTCAGCGAACTAAAGGGATATTCATGGCTATAGTAAATTCATTCCTTACATGCAACCATAAACTTTCCACTTGGAACTGTACGAGCGCGGGGGAGGTGCTGAAAGTTTGGGGCACACCGTTGATGATACTAGTGATGGAGAGGAGGAGGAAGAGGAGGAAGAGGAAGAGGGAGGAGAATAATTGCAAGGAAGGATGACTGAGGAAGAAAATAAATACGGGGGACGAGGAAAACGAGGAAGGATGATAGAAGAAGAGGAGGAGGAGGAGGAGGAGGAGGAGGAGGAGGAGGAGGAGGAGGAGGGAGGGAGGAGGAGGGAGAATTGCAAGGAAGGACGACTGAGGAAGAAAATAGAGACGAGGACGAGGAAAACGAGTAAGGATGATAGAAGAAAAGGAGGAGGAGGAGGAGGAGGAGGAGGAGGAGGACAAAGAAAAGCAACATTATCTTTCACAGTGTATTAACACAATCAGCTAAACAAGGGAATCTTGGGAAAACAGAGTCGAGGCGAAGTGAATAACGGAAGGTTACGAGCACAAAATATGTTTTCAACACTAGAAGGTCAAATAGAAACTTGCCCGGGGCCTTGAAGCAAAATAACCTAATCTAAAACTAACTTGACCTAATCTAACCTAACGTAACTTATCCGGGAAATATAACGAAGGAAGGAAGAAACAAACAGACTTTGCTGAAATTATGAAAAGCGAAAAATATCTGAATAAATACACGTAAATAGTCGAAAAAGATGGAAATGTACTTGGTGATGTGTGATTTGCTGGATGCTTCGCTGTATGATATAACACAGGCGTTGTCGACTCCTTGAAGACATGCTAAGACTTTAAAATGTATCACCTCTCTCCCTTTCTCCCAATGTTATGAATCTCTCTCTCTCTCTCTCTCTCTCTCTCTCTCTCTCTCTCTCTCTCTCTCTCTCTCTCTCTCTCTCTCTCTCTCTCTCTCTCTCTCTCTCTCTCTCTCTCTCCTGCTACATTCTTTAATCTACTTACATTTAATGATGCAAGCAACACTACATTCATCATTATATTCCAGTCATTCCAAGCGCATCACATTTTTATTTTACTGGACGACTAAGTTTTTCAGCGTGTCCTCGTACAGTAATCTCACGTGGCCTTGGAATATTGCACCCCAAGTCCTTCATTTCTATAACCAAATCTATGGCCGGGGTGTGTCCTGAATATTAAACGAAGGAATGATAGAAAAAACAAGAAGAGGTGACCAGTGAATTGAAAGTAAATACGAAAATTCTAAACTAAATGCGTGGTGCACCGGGTTACCTTTCACTCTAGGAGAGATGCGTGCTAAACATGCCTCAGGAGTTAGTTAAAAGGTCGTTTAAAGGGATCTGTTCTGCGTTTATTCTCCATTTTCGGGGAGTAATTTCCATAGAGTTTATCATATTTGTTAATTTTGTACGGCATGGGTGTGTATATGTGTGTGTGTGTGTGTGTGTGTGTGTGTGTGTGTTTCTCTGCCTCTGTTTTTCTCTTTGTCTCTTTCTGTCTCTGTATCTATCTATCTATCTGTCTATCTATCTATCTATCTATCTCTCTATCTATCTATCTATCTAATCTATCTATCTATTATGTCTGAGTCCAACTGGTAGGGATGCAACGTTTCCACTACAGTCTCCTCACCCTTCCACGAGCATGGCTTCCGTTCCCCTCTTCACCCGCATGAATAATTATCACTGTATAAATGGAGCAACTAATATTTGATAAATGGACAAATATGCTTCCTGCCTCTGTATTTCCACCTTCCTATGACTTGAATTCTTTTAAGAGGGAGATTTCGAGACACTTATCCTTCAATTTATGACTACCGCTTTGGACCTTATTCTCGGACCGGTGTCTCAGTGGGCCTGTTTTTTTATTTATTTATTTTTTTTTATGAGATTTTTGTTGCTCTTGGCTGGTGTCCCTCCTACATAAAAAAAAAGTACAACCTCAGCATGGGTCACTGTGGTTGGCGAAAACGCGATTCACTACCTTGAATTTTGTATAGCGTGTGTGTCCTCCCGTGTATCGTCCCTGTTTGAGTTCGGAGTTCGGAGTTCCTGGGTTGGTCATAGAGAGAGAGAGAGAGAGAGAAGGAGAGGGGGAGGGAGATAGAGTTCTCTGATGCAGGTGTTGGCGTAAGTAAGTTTGAGGTGAGTGTTGCAGCCATCACGATTCAGCATCCACACCCGTCCAGCCAACCAAGCACCTACCCATATCTACCCAACCACACACCCACTCATCCATGCACACCCTACCCAACCATTCATCTACATACCCCATCATTTGCTTCCTATCTCCCGTATCTCCTATCTACCTATCCTCCTCTGCCGCCACCTTTCTTTCGTCATGTCTGGCCGTGAATCACCCTGCACATTCTCGTCCCTTTACCGTTTCAACGCCCTCCGTGACTCCTTCTGTCATTGGTTCTGATAATTTCATCCTTCAGTTTAGACGCGTCACTAACCGTTCCCGGAAACCAGACCTTGCTTGCTTGCTTATACATTCCAAGCTGTCCGCCTCTCACAGTCCTCACCGCTTGCTCTTTTCTCCACGTATTTTACCTGTTCTTTCCTTACCTAACGGACTCTTCCCCTGCCAGGCTTCTCGTCGCGATCCTCTGCTCCTCCCAGGTATTTCCCAGCCAGACATTTTTCTCTGTAAATGCGCGCCACTGCCAGTCTTCTCCCACGCGTGGAATCCATTTTGAAACTCGAGCTCAGGGCAAATTTGAACCCCAGAGCAAACAATCGGATAAAGGCAGTGTGTGTGTGTGTGTGTGTGTGTGTGTGTGTGTGTGTGTGAGAGAGAGAGAGAGAGAGAGAGAGAGAGAGAGAGAGAGAGAGAGAGAGAGAGAGAGAGAGAGAGAGAGAGAGAGAGAGAGAGAGAGAGAGAGCGGTGAGAGGTGGTCGGTAAAGACAAGAAAACATAATTTGCATAGAAAGACAAACTACACACACACACACACACACACACACACACACACACACACACATCTCTTTCTCTGTTGCAAATACTCTTTATTGAAATGTCTCCAGCCTTTTCCGTCTCTTGCTATACGTACTGGACCTCTGCATCTGACAGGCTTCCGTTGTGTGTGTGTGTGTGTGTGTGTGTGTGTGTGTGTGTGTGTGAAGTAGCAGTTGATGGAGCCCTTGCACAGAAAAAGACCCGGGTGAGTGAAAAAGACTTGTGTTGATTGTGATAATGATGGTAATGGTGTTGATAATGATGATGAATATTGGTCCATAATTTGCTTTATTTCATCTCATTAATGACGACCCCTGTTTAGTTATTAATATCCTACACTTCGACCACAGAACAAACAGCAAGTTTTAGCGCGTCCTTTGTAAACACCAGAAGTCGCGGGGCCGCTAATTGTATTTGGTCCAGCTCGCCCTGGGATTGAGCCGCTCGCCTCCTGCTCCCCGTGCTTGCCTCTGCGGTGGAAATTGCCTGAAAGACCCACGCCAGGACTGCAGTTTGTGCCAGTCTGGGAAAGAAAGGCACGGCAACAACCCTGAAGGACAGAAGATTGACGGAATGCAGCTTTTATTGGGCTGCACTCTTGCACGCCATGTTTGTCCAACCCATGCATCCCTCCGTACACGCAGCTAATTCTAGACGTCTTCGCAGAAATCGGCTGGGTTTTGCCGATTTAAGGTCACCTGCAGACTTAAGAACATAGAAAAATAAAGGAAGATGCAAGAAGCCATCAGACCTATACATGGCACTCCCTGTATGAAACATGCCTACCTGTTTTCACCAGTCATCCTCATCCTTAAATGTGTCTAATATTTTAAAGCTCCCTAGTGACTCGGCATTAACATCCTGATTACTGAATCTTTTTTCATTCATCTACCAATGTTTTTGAGAAGCAATTCCTTCCTACATCTTTTTTTTAAATCTAACTTTATTAAGCTTCATCCTGTTATTTCCTATCTTATCCCCGTAACCTCACTTGGTAGACTCGTGTTTCACCTTCATTTTTCAGGATAAAATACACAGTTTTCTTAACATTTGTTCAGCACTTCGTGATCTTGGAGGCCAGTGAGGCGTATGTTAAGCTCAAGTGAAACGCAGTGAGGGAAATACAAAGTCTGGCGTGGATGCAGAGCTACTAGACTGAGTGAAAGCTTTTAATAGAGATGTCAGGGCGTGAGTGGAAATAAAAGACGTGGGGAAAATGTTCTGTATACAAGAGACCAGAATGTGTAACAGGAAGACCATGAATTAAGGAGTATTGTTTATCATATAGCCTAACGTTTTCATGTTCAAATGGTGTTATCTTCAAAGGATAAAAATATATTAAAACTCTGAATTATAGAGCACAAAAAAAAAAAAAAGAGAGGAGAAACAGAAACAGTAGAAGACCAGAAGAAGCAGGAAAAAAAAAAAAGATGCAGAAGAAAAAAATATTGTAGAACTTTATTGGTGAAGACACTGTGGAATGACGTGCTTGCCTGACGATAGGGGAAGAGAAGGGGTATTACAGCAAGAATATACGAGAGAAGAACAGGTCAGTGTTGGTGTAAGAGAGAGCGACCCCTTTGTAATAAGAGCAGAGGATACTCCAGTATTTGATGGGAGAATCAGGAGGGAGACTTGAAAGCACTGGAATGTGTAAGGATCGAGTATATGAGAGAAAACGAGGGAGGAAGTTTTACCATAGGGAACTCCTTGCAATAAATATTAGATTAGATAGAGACAGTTTGATGTAGTCTGATCTTCCTTTGCCTTACTGTATGTTAATCTGAGGGTCACTAGAGAAAGGAACAGAAAGACAGAGAGACAGAAAACGAATCAATTTAAACATTAGGCATTTCATTATTTCTCTCTCTCGCTCCTCTTCACCGTCATGTCTCCCTGCCAGCAGTTCAAGGCCACTTACCCTTCCGTTCCTCTGACCTCTGGCTTTTGCAGGACCTCAGTAATTAAGTCCCTCTTCCTCGAGGCATTTTTTGATGCTTCAATTATCACTTACCCTTAAGTCTGTCTGTCTGTCTGTCTGTCTGGAGGGAAGGAGGGAGGGAAGGATGGCTGGCAATGTCTGTCAGTCTGTCTGGATGGCTAGCTGGTTGTCTGAATAGATGGTTGGGTGCGTATGTGACTATCTGTCTGTCTGTTTGTCTGTCTGTCTGTTTATCTGGATGGATGGATGGATACATGGATGGATGAATGGATGGCTTTCTGGCTGGATGACTGGTTATTTGTCTGTTTGGATGGATGGATGGATGGTTTAATGGCTGGCTAGCTACCTGTCTGTCTGTCTGTCTGGCTGGCTGGCTGGCTATATATCTGTTTGTCAGTGGGTCTCTCTCTCTCTCTCTCTCTCTCTCTCTCTCTCTCTCTCTCTCTCTCTCTCTCTCTCTCTCTCTCTCTCTCTCTCTCTCTCTCTCTCTCTCTCAGCTGTTCCTGATGCATCTTCTTTACGAGAGAATAAAGTTTTGTGCGAGCTTTATGAGGCAGTTGTTAAGACTCAATCAGTCATTGTGTTCCTCCTTCAATACCTTGTCGACTGCTGCAAAAGAACCTCCGTATTCATTAATTATTCAATCAGTCTTAGTGTTTTTTTTTCTTTTCCTCCATTCGCGTGTCTAATTATTTTAATTTTTTACTACCTAATGACTTTCCCGTCCAAATGATGAATTATTTTTTTTCTTTTTTTTTTCTTTCCACTAAGAGTTTATAATTTTAATACCTGATTATGCGTTATATTTTGCATTAATCTCCCATGCAAATGTTTAATTATTTTGTAACTCTTTCTGGGGGACTCTATCATCTAAAATACCTGGTGAGTATTTCCAACTTTCACTATAAATTTTATCTCCCTAACTGTGTCGTAATTTTTATGTTAAGGGATTGATTCTCTTGTAGAAATACCTAGCTATTCCTGACTATATAAAGAAAAAAAGAAAAGGTCAATAAAATAAATTCATAGCTATATGTAATTATTCCTCACATTTATTGAAGATTTACCCAATCAAACACCGAATTACTCAAAAAATTACCAGGAACTGAAGAATTTTACCACGAACTGAATCACGTGTATCATATTTCTATTTTTATCTTACACTGTTCACAAACGAGAGAGAGAGAGAGAGAGAGAGAGAGAGAGAGAGAGAGAGAGAGAGAGAGAGAGAGAGAGAGAGAGAGAGAGAGAGAGAGAGAGAAAAAGAGAGACAGACACGGATCATAAAAGCTCCTCCCTCCCTCTCTCCCTCCATCCTTCCGCCTTCTGCCAACCAACCTTACAATTTTCAGCGATATTTTTGTGTTCATGCTGCGAGAATATTAACAAAAGTGTTGTCCGCGGGAAGGCGAGAGGAAGAGTGGTGCGCTTGACATCCGCCGCCTCCTACTACAATATCCTGGGTGCACCTGACGAAGGCGGCACAAGCTGACGGGAAACAGCAGCGCGTGTGTGGGTCGGGGGGCGATGGGAGCGTTATGGTGGGAGAAAGAGAGATGTGGAGGAGAAGTGGGTGGGGATGAAGCGTTAGAAGAGGAGGAGGAGGAGAGAGAGGAAGATTAGGAGGAGAAGGATGAATGGAGGAAGGAAAGGAAGGTATAGGACAAAAGAAGGAGAAGGAGGAGGAGGAGGAGGAGGAGGAGGAGGAGGAGGAGGAGGAGGAGGAGGAAGAAGAGGTGGAGGAAAGTAAATATGCGAGAGAGAGAGAGAGAGAGAGAGAGAGAGAGAGAGAGAGAGAGAGAGAGAGAGAGAGAGAGAGAGAGAGAGAGAGAGAGAATAATGTGGAGTAAATGAGACATTGGGAAGGGAGGAAGAGCGGGAGGGAGGGAATGATGGAAATTGAAGAAAAAGAAATGAGAGAGAAAGAAAGACAGAGAGGAAGGGAGAGGTAAGGAATACGAGGAAGAGAAAATAATATTGGGAAAAACGAATACAAGAAGATAAAAAAAAGTGCACGAGACAACAACAACAACAACAACAACAACAACAACAACAACAACAAAAAGCTTGAATTCTAAAACCCAATGATCAGGACAAATATTTTATCTCGGTTTAATGGAACAGAAATAATGATGGAGGATTATGAATCATCCTCCTCCGCCTCCTCCTTCTCCTCTTCTTCCTCCTCTTGCTTTTAACTTTTCTTTTTTTCTTCTTTTTTGCTTATTTTTCTTAAATTCTATATCTGCTTTCTTTCCTTCTTATTTTTTCCTCCTCCTCCTCCTCCTCCTCCTCCTCTTCCTCCTCCTCCCAAACAAAATCATCTGGAATACCATTTTCTTCGCCAATTACTCTGACCATTACACCCTCCTCCTCCTTCTCCTCCTCCTCCTCCTCCTCCTCTTTATTGTTTTTCTCAGCGATTACTCTCACCATTATTCGCTTCTTCTCGTCGCGTCTCGTGTCTAATGAAGGAGAGAACACTGCATCTGACGGGACTCTTGGGGGGGGGTGAGAGATGGGTGGGAGGGAGGAGAGAGAGAGAGCTGTGGGCGGTGAGAGAAGTGAGGAGCCGGGGGAGAAAAATGAGAGGAAAATGAGGAGCTTGCGAACGACACGGAGGAGGAGGAGGAGGAGGAGGAGGAGGAGGAGGAGGAGGAGGAGTAAAGAGATGAAAGAAGATGAGAGCGAAGGCGTAATTGATAAAGCAAGGAGAGGACAGGAAGAAGAAGAAGAGATGATGAAGGAAGAGGAGGACAAGGTGGAGGAGGAGAAGGAGGAGAAAAAAATAAGAAGAAAGAAAAAAGACTAAAAAAAAAAGAGAGAAGCATGCTGAAAGAAAAGGAATAAGAAGAAAGAGGAGAAGTGGAGGAGGGGGATAGATAATTTCAGAAGAACAAGGAAAAAGACAAGAAGGAAGAAGAAAAAGAAGAAACAACACAGGAGCATGCAGAAAGGGAACAAAGGAAATGACGGTACTGAAAAAGACGAAGAAAAAGAGTAACTGGAAGAGGAGGAAGAGAAGAAGGTGGAGGAGGTGGAGGAGCAGGAGAAGGAGGAGGAAGACGAATAAGAAAAAACGTGGGTAAAGATTGTGAGAGGAAAGATAAAGTGAAAAAAGATGAAGACGACGAGGAGAAGAAGAAGAAGAAGAAGAAGAAGAAGAAGAAGAAGAAGAAGAAGAAGAAGAAGAGGAGGAGGAGGAGGAGAAGGAGGTGCCTTTAGGTGTAAACACAGAGAAAAGTGAACCATGTAAAAAGGACGATAGTGAAAAAAGAATAAGAGGAGGAGGAGGAGGAGGAGGAGGAGGAGGAGGAGGAGGAGGAGGAGGAGGAAAAGGAGAACGGAAGATGGGTGAAGAAGTGAAGATGAGAGAACATAAAAAGAAAATAATAATTTAACCTTGTAGAGAGAGAGAGAGAGAGAGAGAGAGAGAGAGAGAGAGAGAGAGAGAGAGAGAGAGAGAGAGAGAGAGAGAGAGAGAGAGACCCAGCCTTCCCTCTCTCTATCTCCTATTCCCGTCACATTTCACCTCCTCCCTCCCTCTCTCATTCCTTTCCTTCACCTTCCCGCTAGTCGTGACCTTTTTGGCGAGTCGCAGGTGCAAATGGACTGGCGTGGGTGTAGCAGCAGGTGTGTTGCCCTCACGGAATGCATTTGGCCGGCTCCTGATATGGATTTGAGAGGCGCGCTGTTAATGTCACTCACAGTTGCCTGATGGAATATGTAGTCATCCTTTGAAGTGCTGGTATGCTGTGTGTGTGTGTGTGTGTGTGTGTGTGTGTGTGTGTGTGTGTGTGTGTGGGTGGGTGTGTGTGCGTGTGTGCGGTTAGGTTAAGTTAGGTTGGAATAAGTTAGGTTAGGTTAGGTAAGGTATCAGAATAATGCTAGACCTTTCCCGTGTGTGTATGTGTGTGTGTGTGTGTGTGTGTGTGTGTGTGTGTGTGTGTGTGTGTGTGTGTGTGTGTGTGTATTTGTTGTTTTGATAGGTGGCTAAAATTTTTATCGGTTTCTGACGTGGAGTGAGTGAAAGTTGTGTTGTGTTATTTCACAGTATTCTCGTATTGCTTGTCTGTACCATTTAACATACAATAAAACACGGGTGAAGTTTTCAGTTTCCTCGTCATAATTAAACTTAACGTGAGTATGCGTGTGTGTGTGTGTGTGTGTGAGTGTGTCATTAGCAAGTTCATCAATTATTGCGCATTTTTTTCCTTTTAGTTGGAGGAAGCTTTTCTTTTCTAAGTTGCGATACAAGGGAGGGGAGGGAGGAAGGTTGTTAATTGGTGTCTGGTCAACAAAGACAAGGTTGTGCAGTGAGGGACACCAGTGAAGGAGAGGCGATTGAGGCGCGGGCATAGAAGTCTCGATGTGCGCACGTATTCTTAACTGAGTTAGGACTAGTCTTCAAAGCACACATAAATTATTATTCGGGTTTTCTTGGGTGTTTTTTTCCTATTGATAGTGGAATGTCATCGTTTAATCATCACTGGAATCTTCAGAGCATCCTTAAATTCTAATGATTTTTACCTGAGTCACTAACCACTCATTCCCGTCCATGCAAGAGCTCTTATCTCATTCCTTCATCTAGCACAGTTATCCGTCAGCCTTGCCGTCGCTCTTTCACTCCCAGGCTGCTTGCCATTTCGCTGCTGTGTATTTCGCACACGTGGCGCCGGATCGAGTCGGGAATTCGGGGGCGTTTATTGCATCCAGCCCGCGGCGTAACGCACTCTGCATTATTCTCCCGCATATGCATTAAGCGGATGAAAACTGCATTTATCTCGTCAATTTGAATCCCAGGCTGAACTTAATGCAATATTCATATAATACACACGGGAATGAATTATTTCTATTTCATTACGTTTCGTCCGCACCGCTACCACCACCACCACTACCTCCGCTTCCAACGGTACCACCAACACTGTTTTTTTTTTTTATGCTGGTACTGCTGCTGCTCTTCTTATTCCTCCCGTTCTTATTTTTTACTACTACTACTACTACTACTACAACTACAACTACTACTACTACTACAACTACTATAAAAGCAACATAAGTATCTTTCTATCTGTCTGTCTATCTGTCTATCTCTCCCCTAATATTCTCGGGCGACCACTTGGTAATTTCGATGGGAGCTTATTGTATTAAGGATATAAAAGAGAAGAGGAGCGTCACCCAGGACCTCTTCGCCATTGTATCTGCCGGAATCTATGGAATGCTATGGACGCGAAGCACAAAGGGTGTTGGAGTCAGCTGGCGAAAAACTTGATGGAATTCGGCTTCTGTCTGTTACTCATAACACGTTTGATGTCCAGCCTGCTTGTGCTGCTCGACTGAGTGCCCGGGAAGAGTCTGTTTGAGAGGAGAGGATCTAGGTGGCAAAAGAGAGCGAGGTGGGGAGATGGGAATGAGATGAAGTTACTGGGGATGGGAGTAAGGAATGGATAGAAGAGGATAAATATTTTGCATTAGTTTATTTGGCTAACACTAGGTGGCTTCTTGACACTTAGAACGTAGAATAGAGCAACAAAATAATAGAAGAAAATAATGATACTGCTATATATATATATAAAAAAAAAAAGTTCTTCCAAATAAATTTAGAATTAAATTGTTAAGGGCAAGTCACAATAGCCTAAGGAGGAACGGAATTAATTATTCTTCATTCAGACAAAGAATGTGACGGTACTGAATACATCATCCCCCGCGAATATAGAGTAATAAAAAGTTGTGAAGTGAATTTACATCTTGGAAGGGAAAGAGAAAAGTTGGTCATCAAGAAACAGATAAAGTTTTTAGTTCGGAAAGTCAACAGAATTTACTCTCACAAGTTTCAAAACAAATGATGGAGAAGGCGGTGAAGACTGGATTGATTTCGGTTATAATGACTTTAGTAGTAGTAATAGATAGTGATAGCAGTATTATAGTCTGCTTATCCACGGCTGGAACAAGTAAACTACGTGTATTTAGACAGTTCTTTGTGTGTCGCCAACTCTCGTGAAACAGAATATAGCATATGAACCGAGTGGAAATTGGTTTGGGTACGATCATTACAAATTGTGGTGGTCGTGTACAACATTCATGCTGCAGTCTTTGTTCATGTGGCAGAGGGATTATGTCAACTGCCTATCCATCAGTATCAGGAGAGTACATGCACTGCGTTTATTGGTGTGTTTGAAGGAAGCGCACATAAAATACCAGTCTTCCAAACTAATACGTCGCAACTCAATACAGAAATGACACGATGTGAAGCATACACACAGAGATAGATAGATACATACATGCATACGTAGGTAGAAAGATAAATATGTAGATGGATATATAGATAGTCTTATTGATCACAGCTACAAGGAATGATATAAAATTCATAAACAAAAACGCTACATACACACACACACACACACACACACACACACACACACACACACACACACACACACACACACACACACACACACACACACAACATTGCCATTGTAGTATATATTCTTTCACTTCACTCCCACACAGCAAGTAGGGAAGTTCTCAAGCCACACCCTTTTGTTATGCTTTTGTTACAGAATACGTTTTGAAGCTGCTACTGAATATTCACGCCATAATCACCGTTTTTACTTAATATTCCTCGCGCTGCTGCTTAGAGGCTGAGGGGAGGGATAGAAGCGCAGGGGGGCGAGCAGGGCGGCAGGATGTGAGGGCGGGTAAGGCTGGATTGTGGGAGAAATGTGGCTATTTCTGTAAAAACGAGGGAGATAAAAAAAGGAGGACGAAAAAGACATCAAAGAGAGAGAGAGAGAGAGAGAGAGAGAGAGAGAGAGAGAGAGAGAGAGAGAGAGAGAGAGAGAGAGAGAGAGAGATGGTAGTGGCAAGAAAGGGTAAAGGATTAAAGAACTGGAGGTGATATATTACCGAAACTACTATCAGGACAGGCCTTCGACTTTCTCCTTCTCCACTGGTGTTGATTTACATAAACAACTGCATATTTTACTACCAACAGGTTAGATAGATACATACTTACCCACATAAGTATGAAATGTATCTCAAACCGTAACTTAAAGTGACAAAACGAGGATGACTGTAGACACAAACATCTGACCCTCGCCAGTTATACAGTTGTTCTACAGTTATTTGAGTACTTTCTCTATCTCTCTACTTCAAGATTCAATTCAATTTTTACGTCCCGTTCCCCCTAGTGTATTGGGGCTAGTTCGGTGCCTCAGGGTTCGAACCTGTGAGGCTTAGGAACCCTTCGGCCCCCTCCTAGAGCGCGCGGTCCCATTGTACCACGGTGGCTCCCCGGATTGATATGCAGTGACCATACTCAGTGTTAGATATACGAGATGAAAACAGTGCCTGGTGTCTGGCGGTGTTTGGCCACGGCTTTGCAGTCCATCAGGCTGAAAATAGCATTAGTGCAGGCGGGGAATGCGTTGGCAATAAACAAGAGTGACGGCGGTGCAAAGGGATTTTCACGGTACCAGTTAAAAGAGAGAGAGAAAAAAAAAATCAATTGCCTAAAGTAAAACCATTAAGGCAAAGAGATACAGTGAGGGGAAAAAAAAGAAAAAAAGAAAAAAACAAGATGCAAGAGTGGCCGTCATGAGAGAGAGAGAGAGAGAGAGAGAGAGAGAGAGAGAGAGAGAGAGAGAGAGAGAGAGAGAGTGTGTGTGTGTGTGTGTGTGTGTATGAGGCTCCGAACCTTGGCCGAGATTCGAACTGGCGATGCTCGATGTCCGGTCAGCCGCTTCGCCATTACCATACGTCATCGGTTGGATCGCTGTCTTTTAGTTCATTTACATACAAAGCGATCTTGAAGGAGAGAGAGAGAGAGAGAGAGAGAGAGAGAGAGAGAGAGAGAGAGAGAGAGAGAGAGAGAGAGAGAGAGAGAGAGAGAGAGAGAGAGAGAGTACTCAATCTTAACCCCTACAAAATATAATCAAAACTACATATTTAACTCCTACTACAAACACATATCTTCTCCCTATTTCAGATACATTCAGGGTACGAAACATGATCAAGACCTCTCCTTTAGTCACGGGAACAACACAACAGGGTACCCAGATATGTAGACGCTTGGAGTAAGGAGAGCTAGGCAAAAACTCCAGCTAGAACCAATGAAATGCATGGAAATAACACAGCGTATGGCATTTTTCCTCTCTGGCAGGAGTCGCTAAAGTGGCAAGCTGGTCCTCGAATGCTCAGAAACTTAACAGGGCGAGAAGAAAGGGCGCTTTGAAACGGAGTGGACTAAAAAAATGCTGGGAACTTTACAATGTGAGGTGGCTGATGAAAGGAGAGAGTCTGATCCTTGCTGGAAAACTGAACAGGGAGAGAAAAGAAAAAAAAAAAATACCAGGGGACTAAAAATGTCAAATCTCTGAGAGTAAGAAGTTTGGAAAGTAGGAAGGAAAAATGGATAATGACTCGGAAGAATGTAAGAGGTATCCGTTTAACTGCTTCTAACATGCTAATAACCCTTGCCATCAGGATTAGCCCCTGCACACTTCTAAGGTCTAACCTTCACCATCAGCGCGTCGGAACAGAACGTTTGGGGTGCAGTGGGGGACAGTGGGGGAAGCTTTGTGGCTGGGGTGGATGCGCTTGGGTGGGGAGGGGGGCAGTGGGAACCGCCAGAGGCAGTAGAGGCGATGTGCACGTGGCTTCAGTATGCGAATATCCTCCGTGAATTTGACTACACTTTCTCCTCGAGTCCTTGTGATGCAGATGAAGGGCGAGGCCTGGTATACATTTCTTCCTGTTGTCTTAGCAAGCGAGAGCCTTTTAGTCTTGCAAGGCGGTCACAAGCCTCGCGAAGCAGTGCCCTTATTGCTTCAAGACTTTTAACACTACAACATTCAATATAAGGTGATATTGAAAGCATCTCATCGTATGAGCTGATCTCCTCTGCCTGACTGTTTTCAACCTTTCTCCCACTGCCGTAATGCTGTATATCTTGCTATCTTCTGCTGCTAACTGCTCTTCTGGTTTTGCTAACTGCTTCCTTCCGCGCCCTAGCTGCAAAAGACGTTCTATTTTCTCTTACCCCTATTCCATTCACCTCTTTAATGCAAGAGTTAGCCAGTATTCTCAATCATTCGGCTCGTTTTCTGGTAAAGTCTGTGCCTGCTTCTGTATATCCTCCTTCCTATGACTTGAACTCTTTCAAGAGGAAGGTTTCAATTTTGGATGATCCTTTTGACCTTTCTTTGAGACCGGCACTTCAGAAGGCTTTTTTTTTCTATTTTCCTTGTCTTGATAGCCACATTCAATCTTTGAACTGAGAAGAAATTGAAAAATGTATTCTTTTTCATCACTTTCTTGTAGACGCTTATAAAGACTTCATGCGTTGCTTCTGGTGCTGATAATTGCTTCGCGTCGCAGTGAAATGGTTAATTAGAGAGAGAGAAAAGTAAAAAGAAAGCAAAGGAGAAGAATCACGTGTACTTCCTCCAGCTAATATCGTCTCTTGATGCCCTGTTGTTCCTCTTAAATCCTTCGTTCATCCCCACCTGTTGTCTATTCTCTTCGGTTTGATTTGCTTCGTGACAGTGATGGTGGTGGTAATGGTGACGTATGTGTGTGTGTGTGTGTGTGTGTGTGTGTGTGTGTGTGTGTGTGTGTAGTGGTGGTATTGGTGGTGATGGTAAAGAAAAAGAAATTACCCAACTGTCTCACCAGAAATAGTGGCTGACAGAGAGAGAGAGAGAGAGAGAGAGAGAGAGAGAGAGAGAGAGAGAGAGAGAGAGAGAGAGAGAGAGAGAGAGAGAGAGAGAGAGAGAGAGAGAGAGAGAGAGAGAGAGAGAGGGTAACAGGCCACTATGTACCATTGGCTGCTGTGCTGCTGTGTACCATCCATGGCTGCTATGTACCTAGCTGCTATGAACCATCAGTTATGTACCATTATTATCGTAAACAAAATACAGATAAATTAACAACTTATGGAAAAGGGAGAGAGAGAGAGAGAGAGAGAGAGAGAGAGAGAGAGAGAGAGAGAGAGAGAGAGAGAGAGAGAGAGAGAGAGAGAGAGAGAGAGAAAATCTCTGATAGCCTACAAGAAATTAACTAAGCACCAAACAATGGACAACTTAGCAACTCCAGTGGGCCTACTCATTATTTGCTTTGAAACTCCAGTGGACTTTCTATTTTCTTTGAAACTCCATTGGACCTGCACCCTCAGTTATCCTTCTGGTACGGCACACAAAGCACCCTAAATACAACAAAACTCACCCAAACCACGCTCAAAACACCATTAAATATAACAAAACTCATCCAATCACACCTAAGACATGCTTAACATCCAAACACACTCAAAATACCCCACAACACCCAAATGTACCCACAAAACTCACCCAGAAACACACAAAACACATATTATTCATCCAAAAACATGCTCAAAACACCCCACATCATCTCAAAATATCCATAAAACTCACTCAAACACACCTATATCATGCTGAAAACATCCAAGACACTCAAAAGACCCTGATATACCCACAAAACTCATCCAACACACTCAAAACACCCTGATATACCCACAAAGCTCATTCAACACACTCAAAACACCCTGATATACCCACAAAACTCATCCAACACAACCGAAATAGACTAAAAACATCCAAAACACACCCAAAACACCCCACAACACCCTAGAATACCAATAAAACTCACCCAAAACACACTCAAAACATCCAAAATACACTCAAAACACCTCAAACTACCCACAAAACTCACCCAAACACTCAAAACAGCCAAAACACACTCAAAATATCCCAAAACTCATTCAAACACACCAAAAACATCCCACAACAGGATACGCCCAAACCAAACTAAGACGCACCCAGAACACCCCACACAAACCCAAATAAAAGACCCGACACACATCCAAGCTCACCCGAAACACTTGAAACACCCTAAATAAACTCAAAACAAACTCACAACACATCAATATGCCCCCAAACACACCCAAAACACTCCACAATATACTCAAAACACTTTACAAGACTAAATACACATAAAATACACCTAAAAACATCCTAAGCCACACTTTAAACACCCTAAATTCACACAAAACACAGATATAATAGCAAATATACATCCTAAACACATTTAAACATTCACAAAACACTCCACAACACTCCTAAATACATCCAAAACACACTTAAAACACCCAAAACACATGAAATATTACAGAGAAAAAGCAGGGCAGGAAGGAAAAGTAAGCTAAACATGGTCTTCTTGGTATTTACCTGTTATGCCCCCTCCTCCTTCTCCTTTATTTCTCCTTACTACTTCCCCCTCCTCCTCCTCCTCCATTTATCTATTTTTCTCCTTCTACTACTACTACCGCACCCAGAACATCCCACACAAACTCAAATAAAAGACCCGACACACATCCAAACTCACCCGAAACACTTGAAACACCCTAAATAAACTCAAAACAAACTCACAACACCTCAATATTCCCACAAACACACCCAAAACACTCCACAATATACTCAAAACAATTTACAAGACTAAATACACATAAAATACACCTAAAAACATCCTAAGCCACACTTTAAACACCCTAAATTCACACAAAACACAGATATAATAGCAAATATACATCCTAAACACACTTAAACATTCACAAAACACTCCACAACATTCCTAAATACATCCAAAACACACTTAAAACACCCAAAACACATGAAATATTACAGAAAAAAAGCAGGGTAGGCAGGAAAACTAAGCTAAACATGGTCTTCTTGGTATTTACCTGTTATGCCCCCTCCTCCTTCTTCTCCATTTCTCCTTACTACTTCCTCCTCCTTCTCCTCCTCCATTTATCTATTTTTCTCCTTCTACTACTACTACTGCACCCAGAACATCCCACACAAACTCAAATAAAACACCCGACACACATCCAAACTCACCCGAAACACTTGAAACACCCTAAATAAACTCAAAACAAACTCACAACACCTCAATATGCCCCCAAACACACCCAAGACACTTCATAATATACTCAAAACATTTTACAAGACTAAATACACATAAAATACACCTAAAAACATCCTAAGCCACACTTTAAACACCCTAAATTCACACAAAACACAGATATAATAACAAATATATATCCTAAACACACTTAAACATTCACAAAACACTCCACAACACTCCTAAATACATCCAAAACACACTTAAAACACCCAAAACACATGAAATATTACGGAAAAAAGCAGGGCAGGCAGGAAAACTAAGCTAAACATGGGCTTCTTGGTATTTACCTGTTATGCCCCCTCCTCCTTCTTCTCCATTTCTCCTTACTACTTCCTCCTCCTTCTCCTCCTCCATTTATCTATTTTTCTCCTTCTACTACTACTACCGCACCCAGAACATCCCACACAAACTCAAATAAAAGACCCGACACACATCCAAACTCACCCGAAACACTTGAAACACCCTAAATAAACTCAAAACAAACTCACAACACCTCAATATGCCCCCAAACACACCCAAAACACTTCATAATATACTCAAAACACTTTACAAGACCAAATACACGTAAAATACACCTAAAAACATCCTAAGCCACACTTTAAACACCCTAAATTCACACAAAACACAGATATAATAGCAAATATACATCCTAAACACACTTAAACATTCACAAAACACTCCACAACACTCCTAAATACATCCAAAACACACTTAAAACACCTAAAACACATGAAATATTACAGAGAAAAAGCAGGGCAGGAAGGAAAAGTAAGCTAAACATGGTCTTCTTGGTATTTACCTGTTATGCCCCCTCCTCCTGCTCCTCCATTTCTCCTTACTACTTCCTCCTCCTCCTCCTCCTCCTCCATTTATCTATTTTTCTCCTTCTACTACTATTATTGCACCCAGAACACCCCACACAAACTCAAATAAAAGACCCGACACAAGTCCAAACTCACCCGAAACACTTGAAACACCCTAAATAAACTCAAAACAAACTCACAACACCTCAATATACCAAAAACACACCCAAAACACTTCACAATATACTCATAACACTTTACAAGACTAAATACATGTAAAATACACCTAAAAACATCCTAAGCCACACTTTAAACACCCTAAATTCACACAAAACACAGATATAATAGCAAATATACATCCTAAACACACTTAAACATTCACAAAACACTCCACAACACTCCTAAATACATCCAAAACAAACTTAAAACACCCAAAACACATGAAATATTACAGAGAAAAAGCAGGGCAGGAAGGAAAACTAAGCTAAACATGGTCTTCTTGGTATTTACCTGTTATGCCCCCTCCTCCTGCTCCTCCATTTCTCTTTACTACTTCCTCCTCCTCCTCCATTTATCTATTTTTCTCCTTCTACTACTACTACTACTACTGCACCCAGAAGACCCCACACAAACTCAAATAAAAGACCCGACACACATCCAAACTCACCCGAAACACTTGAAACAACCTAAATAAACTCAAAACAAACTCACAACACCTCAATATGCCCCCAAACACACCCAAAACACTCCACAATATACTCAAAACACTTTACAAGACTAAAAACACGTAAAATACACCTAAAAACATCCTAAGCCACACTTTAAACACCCTAAATTCACACAAAACACAGATATAATAGCAAATATACATCCTAAACACACTTAAACATTCACAAAACACTCCACAACACTCCTAAATACATCCAAAACACACTTAAAACACCCAAAACACATGAAATATTACAGAAAAAAAGCAGGGCAGGCAGGAAAACTAAGCTAAACATGGGCTTCTTGGTATTTACTTGTTATGCCCCCTCCTCCTTCTTCTCCATTTCTCCTTACTACTTCCTCTTCCTTCTACTCCTCAATTTATCTATTTTTCTCCTTCTACTACTATTACTGCACCCAGAACAACCCACACAAACTCAAATAAAAGACCCGACACACATCCAAACTCATCCGAAACACTTGAAACACCCTAAATAAACTCAAAACAAACTCACAACACCTCAATATGCCCCCAAACACACCCAAAAAACTGCACAATATACTCAAAACACTTTACAAGACTAAATACACGTAAAATACACCTAAAAACATCCTAAGCCACACTTTAAACACCCTAAATTCAAACAAAACACAGATATAATAGCAAATATACATCATAAACACACTTAAACATTCACAAAACACTCCACAACACTCCTAAATACATCCAAAACACACTTAAAACACCCAAAACACATGAAATATTACAGAGAAAAAGCAGGGCAGGAAGGAAAAGTAAGCTAAACATGGTCTTCTTGGTATTTACCTGTTATGCCCCCTCCTCCTTCTCCTCCATTTCTCCTTACTACTTCCTCCTCCTCCTCCTCCTCCTCCTCCATTTATCTATTTTTCTCCTTCTACTACTACTACTGCACCCAGAACACCCCACACAAACTCAAATAAAAGACCCGACACACATCCAAACTCACCCGAAACACTTGAAACACCCTAAATAAACTCAAAACAAACTCACAACACCTTAATATGCCCCCAAACATACCCAAAATACTCCACAATATACTCAAAACAATTTACAAGACTAAATACACGTAAAATACACCTAAAAACATCCTAAGACACACTTTAAACACCCTAAATTCACACAAAACACAGATAATATAGCAAATATACATCCTAAACACACTTAAACATTCACAAAACACTCCACAACACTCCTAAATACATCCAAAACACACTTAAAACACCCAAAACACATGAAATATTACAGAAAAAAAGCAGGGCAGGCAGGAAAACTAAGCTAAACATAGGCTTCTTGGTATTTACCTGTTATGCCCCCTCCTCCTTCTTCTCCATTTCTCCTTACTACTTCCTCCTCCTCCTACTCCTCAATTTATCTATTTTTCTCCTTCTACTACTATTACTGCACCCAGAACAACCCACACAAACTCAAATAAAAGACCTGACACACATCCAAACTCATCCGAAACACTTGAAACACCCTAAATAAACTCAAAACAAACTCACAACACCTCAATATGACCCCAAACACACCCAAAACACTGCACAATATACTCATAACACTTTACAAGACTAAATACACGTAAAATACACCTAAAAACATCCTAAGACACACTTTAAACATCCTAAATTCACACAAAACAGATATAATAGCAAATATACATCCTAAACACACTTAAACATTCACAAAACACTCCACAACACTCCTAAATACATCCAAAACACACTTAAAACACCCAAAACACATGAAATATTACAGAAAAAAAGCAGGGCAGGCAGGAAAACTAAGCTAAACATGGGCTTCTTGGTATTTACCTGTTATGCCCCATCCTTCTTCTCCATTTCTCCTTACTACTTCCTCCTCCTTCTCCTCCTCCATTTATCTATTTTTCTCCTTCTACTACTACTACCGCACCCAGAACACCGCACACAAACTCAAATAAAAGACCCGACACACATCCAAAATCACCCGAAACACTTGAAACACCCTAAATAAACTCAAAACAAACTCACAACACCTCAATATACCAAAAACACACCCAAAACACTTCACAATATACTCATAACACTTTACAAGACTAAATACATGTAAAATACACCTAAAAACATCCTAAGCCACACTTTAAACACCTTAAATTCACACAAAACACAGATATAATAGCAAATATACATCCTAAACATACTTAAACATTCACAAAACACTCCACAACACTCCTAAATACATCCAAAACACACTTAAAACACCCAAAACACATGAAATATTACAGAGAAAAAGCAGGGCAGGCAGGAAAACTAAGCTAAACATAGGCTTCTTGGTATTTACCTGTTATGCCCCCTCCTCCTTCTCCATTTCTCCTTACTACTTCCTCCTCCTCCTTCTCCTCCTCCATTTATCTATTTTTCTCCTTCTACTACTACTACCGCACCCAGAACATCCCACACAAACTCAAATAAAACACCCGACACACATCCAAACTCACCCGAAACACTTGAAACACCCTAAATAAACTCAAAACAAACTCACAAGACCTCAATATGCCCCCAAACACACCCAAAACACTTCATAATATACTCAAAACACTTTACAAGACCAAATACACGTAAAATACACCTAAAAACATCCTAAGCCACACTTTAAACACCCTAAATTCACACAAAACACAGATATAATAGCAAATATACATCCTAAACACACTTAAACATTCACAAAACACTCCACAACACTCCTAAATACATCCAAAACACACTTAAAACACCCAAAACACATGAAATATTACAGAGAAAAAGCAGGGCAGGAAGGAAAAGTAAGCTAAACATGGTCTTCTTGGTATTTACCTGTTATGCCCCCTCCTCCTTCTCCTTTATTTCTCCTTACTACTTCCTCCTCCTCCTCCTCCTCCATTTATCTATTTTTCTCCTTCTACTACTACTACTGCACCCAGAACATCCCACACAAACTCAAATAAAAGACCCGACACACATCCAAACTCACCCGAAACACTTGAAACACCCTAAATAAACTCAAAACAAACTCACAACACCTTAATACGCCCCCAAACATACCCAAAACACTCCACAATATACTCAAAACAATTTACAAGACTAAATACACATAAAATACACCTAAAAACATCCTAAGCCACACTTTAAACACCCTAAATTCACACAAAACACAGATATAATAGTAAATATACATCCTAAACACACTTAAACATTCACAAAACACTCCACAACACTCCTAAATACATCCAAAACACACTTAAAACACCCAAAACACATGAAATATTACAGAAAAAAAGCAGGGTAGGCAGGAAAACTAAGCTAAACATGGGCTTCTTGGTATTTACCTGTTATGCCCCCTCCTCGTTCTTTTCCATTTCTCCTTACTACTTCCTCTTCCTCCTACTCCTCAATTTATCTATTTTTCTCCTTCTACTACTATTACTGCACCCAGAACAACCCACACAAACTCAAATAAAAGACCTGACACACATCCAAACTCATCCGAAACACTTGAAACACCCTAAATAAACTCAAAACAAACTCACAACACCTCAATATGACCCCAAACACACACAAAACACTGCACAATATACTCAAAACACTTTACAAACTAAATACACGTAAAATACACCAAAAAACATCCTAAGCCACACTTTAAACACCCTAAATTCAAACAAAACACAGATATAATAGCAAATATACATCCTAAATATACTTAAACATTCATAAAACACTCTACAACACTCCTAAATACATCCAAAACACACTTAAAACACCCAAAACACATGAAATATTATAGAGAAAAAGCAGGGCAGGAAAGAAAACTAAGCTAAACATGGTCTTCTTGGTATTTACCTGTTATGACCCCTCCTCCTTCTCCTTTATTTCTCCTTACTACTTCCTCCTCCTCCTCCTCCATTTATCTATTTTTCTCCTTCTACTACTACAACCACACCCAGAACACCCCACACAAACTCAAATAAAAGACCCGACACACATGCAAACTCACCCGAAACACTTGAAACACCCTAAATAAACCCAAAACAAACTCACAACACCTTAATATGCCCCCAAACATACCCGAAACACTCCACAATATACTCAAAACAATTTACAAGACTAAATACACGTAAAATACACCTAAAAACATCCTAAGACACACTTTAAACATCCTAAATTCACACAAAACAGATATAATAGCAAATATACATCCTAAACACACTTAAACATTCACAAAACACTCCACAACACTCCTAAATACATCCAAAACACACTTAAAACACCCAAAACACATGAAATATTACAGAAAAAAAGCAGGGCAGGCAGGAAAACTACCGTATTTGATGGCTCATAAGACGCTACTTTTTTCTCAGAAAAAGGGTCAGTAAATTAGCCTGCGTCCAATGAGGCAAAGGTCCAACTTTGAGGCAGTAATAGGTTACAAGTCTACGGCAACAGAGGCTCTAAATTCAAACCACAGATGTCTTTGCACAACTAAATAAAGTCATGATTGGTAGTACGCCACAAAATGCTCTTTCTTTCAAGGTACCAATGTGTAGTATCTCATACTTACTGGTAATCCACATAGACTTTGACCAGTCAGGAAGAATTTGCTTAACCATGCACCACTTCTTCTTGGAGTTTTGTTGGGGCAGTGTAGGTTGTGATGTCACAGCCTTTGATGCCCCAAAGGTGAGGTATCCAATTATAATATTAGACTAGATGTGATGGAGCTGGTTGGATTTGTGGAGAAGGTTCTGGCAAGGTGGAGATGGTGCACCACGTTTTTCAAAACAAACGCGGTCGGTTGCGCTCCGACGTGACGTACTCGGTGACACCGAGTGTGACGCCGTTACTGATTGAGGTAAGACAATAGCCACACTTTCATACAATTAAAATTGAACCTATCTTTTTAACATTCTTGCTTTGCATACATATGAAAAAGATTGAAGCTAGAGAAACTTTTCTTTTATGAAAATAGACTAATACACCTTGAGAACGAATATTTCTTCTATAAAGGAATTGAGTGTCATGGGATAGGCTGGCTTGAGGTGATGATCTGTATAATATTCATGTAATAGCTTATGCTTTTACACATCCTTTGGCTTTGAAAATGTACTAAAATACTGCATAAGAATTACATGTGAAAGATGCTAAAAAATAAAGTATGAAAAAATTTTATTATCACTGTAGTCCCTCAGTTAATGGTGCCGCCAAGAGCTAGGTGCAGTTAATGTTTACATTCAGCTGAACCGCATTAAGACTGAAACTCCCCTGCTTACCACACCTTTTGGGCACTAGAGGCTGTGACATCACAGTCTGCATGGCCCCAACTAAAATACCAATAAGATTGTGTTTACACGTCAGCAGGATTGGTACAATCTTGTCTTTCAATACCCTCAACCGAACCATTACGTTCTGGCTTTCAAGGCCCGCAACCTTACCAAGATTTGACTCCAGAAATCCAACCAGCTCCACTGTACGAGTATCTAGTCTGAAACACTACCTGTATACCACACCTTTGGGACGCCAGGCTGTGATGTCACGGCCATCACAGCCTCAACAAAACCCCAAAAAGAACAAGTAAGCTGCTAGCATAAATTAAACTTTTAAATGCTGAGTATTGGTATCTAATAGTGATCTAAATGCACGTGAGAGTCTTCAAATGTCGCTTGAATTCCTTGACTTCATATCGATAGCCTAAATCTGTTAATTTTTGTTTTTTTCTATTTCAATACATGCCAGAACTGGGTGCGTCTTATGAGCCCGTGCGTCTTATGAGCCATCAAATACGGTAAGCTAAACATGGGCTTCTTGGTATTTACCTGTTATGCCCCCTCCTCCTTCTTCTCCATTTCTCCTTACTACTTCCTCTTCCTCCTACTCCTCAATTTATCTATTTTTCTCCTTCTACTACTACTACCGCACCCAGAACACCGCACACAAACTCAAATAAAAGACCCGACACACATCCAAAATCACCCGAAACACTTGAAACACCCTAAATAAACTCAAAACAAACTCACAACACCTCAATATACCAAAAACACACCCAAAACACTTCACAATATACTCATAACACTTTACAAGACTAAATACATGTAAAATACACCTAAAAACATCCTAAGCCACACTTTAAACACCTTAAATTCACACAAAACACAGATATAATAGCAAATATACATCCTAAACATACTTAAACATTCACAAAACACTCCACAACACTCCTAAATACATCCAAAACACACTTAAAACACCCAAAACACATGAAATATTAGAGAAAAAGCAGGGCAGGAAGGAAAACTAAGGTAAACATGGTCTTCTTGGTATTTACCTGTTATGCCCCTACTCCTTCTCCTCCATTTCTCCTTACTACTTCCTCCTCCTCCTCCATTTATCTATTTTTCTCCTTCTACTACTACTACTGCACCCAGAACATCCCACACAAACTCAAATAAAAGACCCGACACACATCCAAACTCACCCGAAACACTTGAAACACCCTAAATAAACTCAAAACAAACTCACAACACCTCAATATGCCCCCAAACACATCCAAAACACTCCACAATATACTCAAAACACTTTACAAGACTAAATACATGTAAAATACACCTAAAAACATCCTAAGCCACACTTTAAACACCCTAAATTCACACAAAACAGATATAATAGCAAATATATATCCTAAACACACTTAAACATTCACAAAACACTCCACAACACTCCTAAAGACATCCAAAACACACTTAAAACACCCAAAACACATGAAATATTACAGAGAAAAAGCAGGACAGGAAGGAAAACTAAGCTGAACATGGTCTTCTTGGTATTTACCTGTTATGCCCCCTCCTCCTCCTCCATTTCTCCTTACTTTCCTTCTCCTCCTCCATTTATCTATTTTTCTCCTTCTACTACTACTACCTACATACCTGAGCTTGGAAACACCTGGAAAAACGCTGGAAATTACGGTAAATACTGACGAGGAGACTCTGTATCCGAGCGAGTCCCAGGACCATTGATGACGTCACAGGCGGGTGCTGCCGGCGCCCCGCTGGCTGACGTACGTACGTAATGTATTCATTTCAAAATTGACCCCTAGAAAAAACGAAGCTAGACTCGAATGCCTTATATATTCTGACTTGACAATTACTTTAACTAATATTCACAATATCAAAACATCACCAGCCTGAGCAGTTGTAAAGAAATATTAATATGAAATATGGAAAAAGTGTTGAATCTTTGACACCATTAAAATCATTGAAAAGTCCACCCATTTCATTTTACACCAATGAAAAAACACTTTAAAAAATCTGAAATGTTTTTCTAAACAATGCAAAGTTAGTTACAAGCTAGGATATTCAAATAAAAAATCCAAAAAATGACCAAATTACCACTTTTAACGGCATCAAAAGCTATTTTAGATTCCACACACTTAGCTCATCAGAAACGCAAAACACTTTAAATATCATAAACGATTTTTTGAAGCAACAAAACCTTCATTACAGCCTCAAATAAAAGAGCCAAAAACCGGGGTGGGTAAATTTCACCGTTAAAACAGTCCTATATTTATGCAAAAAACAGCAGCAAATTCACCACATTTACTTAACTGAGGCAAGAAATGCACTTCAAAAGCAACGAAATATTTTTACAAATCATAAAAACTTACTATAGAAGCTAAATAAAGTCATTCAGAAAATTCAAAAAAATATTGGAACCCAACAAGTTGCCTCAGGCAGCAGTCCATCATGGCGGCCCTCGGGGGGGAGATCTTAGTGGGGTAGCCAGCGGCCATGTTGCCTTAATTATTCGTTCATGGGACCAAAAGTAGGCAATGATGGATTTATCTGACCAGCGAATATGAAGGCCAGACATGTGGTTCCATCTTATGACATATTTGGCTTACAGTAAATGAGAGACGAAGCAAATAATGGCTGAAAACACTGACGTCCTGCCTCTACCTCAGCAGACAGCTTGTTTACAAATTAATGAATCTTTCATTATTTGCCTAAATCTCGAAGTTTCCAGACTCAGATGTGAACAAACTCTAAAAATAAGTCAACAACCTTAAAACATGCCTAAAAAAGACGAATAATAAAACCTAAATAAACGAGACACTACAGGGAGGAGGAGAATGTAGTGAAGGCAGGAAGGCTGACTGAGGTGAGGCTGGCACCGCTGGACTCACCTTACGTATTCGTGCCTCTCTGGTGCTGCTTGGCGGTGCTCGGTATAGGGAAAAGCTGCCGGGAATACGGAAACACTGGTTAAAAGAGCGTGTGGGGCAAGACTGACCAGTGTTGACCAAAACAATGTAGCCAGCCAGCCAGCCACCCGCTCTCCCTCCCCAGCGCCACGTATCACTGCTCCAACCACACTCACTATATTACATACACTAACACTCACTAAAGGTGACATGTTATCAAATAATATGTCATATAATATCCTCACTTCCTCACTTCCCTTTCCCCACTCTACACCTACTACGACTACGTGATTATGAAGTAAAATTTCACTCACTGCTGCACCGTGTCACCGCAGCAAACACGAACGAGCGCAGGATAGGCTCAACTAAAATGCTTCTCTCTCTCTCTCTCTCTCTCTCTCTCTCTCCTCACGACTGTTTCTTAAAGCCAAAATGATAATTACCAGGGTTTTCAAGAGTGTTTCTCCAGTTAATAATATAGAAATGTTGTAGATCTGTCACTAGAACTGTAAAAACACCTTTAAAAAACTGTATTACTTCAATGACAGCCTTTTAAAAGCAAGTTTCTCCTGTTAGTAATGTAGAAACTGTTAATCTGTCACTAGAACCGTAAAAACACCCTTGAAAACCCGTGTAACTATTGAGAGAGAGAGAGAGAGAGAGAGAGAGAGAGAGAGAGAGAGAGAGAGAGAGAGAGAGAGAAAGAGACCGGTGCATTTTTTAACTTGTGCTGAACTCATGGATCATGCTGAGGACTAAGCCTGTATTAAATCAGTGTATGAACATAAGAACATAAGAAATAAGGGAAGCTGCAAGAAGCGACCAGGCTTACACGTGGCAATCCCTGTATGAAACACACCTACTTATTTCCATCTGCTATCCCCATCCATAAACTTGTCTAATCTTCTCTTAAAGCTCTCTGAATGAACTCTGAATGAGTATGCTGAATTCTATTGATTGTATTAGTTGACAATACAGTTATATTTTATTTTTTTTCATTTTTTTCGTGTTTTATATTTTAATGTAGTTTTATTACTTTTTTCTTACAATATTAATTTTTATCTCCCTACTTGGTAGCTGGTATGTAGCAGCCTTGTTTGGTACATATAAGTCAAAGCAGTGGTTCATAGGAGCCGGTACATAATAGCCGACGGTACATAGCAGCTAGCATTCAGAGAAAGAGAGAGAGAGAGAGAAAGTTCCTCGCTCCTCTCCGTTTGTATATTTCTACTGTTTAATAGCCTAACGTTACGCCTTTCTCTCTCTCTCTCTCTCTCTCTCTCTCTCTCTCTCTCTGTAGTGTATCAGCACAATGTCACGCCACCAGGAAAGGTAACAATGAGTGGCCAGCGTGATTGCAGCATCTAGTATAGACTTGATGCATTGCTGCTAAAAGTAACCTCACTATCTCCGGCAGACGTCTCTTACATACGAGTACACCTCGTTCCTCCACGTGTCGCCTGCTATACTTTCGCTTCTACACTGCCACCAGGCACAAAATTCTCACTTTCCTTAATCTCATCGGAGGAGTTTCAATGATATCAAATGTTTTTTTTTTCTTTTAAACATCCTTCAGGAAATTCCCACCCACTTATCTACCAGTTCCTTGCATTACAGATTAAGCTGACCTGACGTAATATACTGATTTGTTTAGTAGAAGTGGGACACTGAGTCATAACAAGGGAGAAATGGGAAGTGGTTCGCTAGGAACTTGCATGTCTGTGATAACAAACATTTGCACGCTAAGAGTGAAGGTGATGGTATGTGTGTGTAAAACCAGAATCAGAAGCAGTGATGATCAATTCCATTTCGTAAGAGTTAACCCTTTGACTGCCACTTGGTAGACCTTTCTCTAACACCCAGACAAATCTTCACTTACTCTCTTGGCCAGTGCCCCTCTTACATATATATATATATATATATATATATATATATATATATATATATATATATATATATATATATATATATATATATATATATATATATATATATATATATAAAAGAAAAGAAAAAAAAACTTAGTCTTCAGCCTACATCACTGAGGAGGCGCGCCAACCCATGCACAGCAGACTCAGCGCGGATTAAAGCCTCGACTTGATTCTCTAATGACACTCTGCTGATTACATGCAGCGCACGCACGCATCTATAAAAATACTGGCGAGCTTCTGAAGGCAAATTAGTACAGTTCAAATTGCACGACGGGAATAATAATAACAAAAAAAATATGTATATATATATATAAAAAAAAGCTGGAGCGAAATTCTCTCGAGCGCCTGAGTGGAATTAGCATTGATAATTCAGTTGCACCATGAATGATTTATTAAATTATATCGAAGGTAGCTGATTGTATGCAATTACGTCAAATTATTTTAAAGAAATCATGAGTTCTTCCTGGTCTCGGCGCACTGGCGTTTTGGGCTGGTCCCGCGTGTCCTAGGGAGGCTTAGGTGGAAGGAAAAGAGTCTGGGAAGGAAGAAATTCTAACTTTTCAACGATACGCCGACCCCAGCTGTTGCCACGCGGGACTCACGACTGGAGAAAAAAATGAGTAATGTTGTCATAATGATCCAGTGAAAGTAATAAGTAAAGGTGAGAATATTTTTCTGTCACTTAGAAGAGTGAAAGTGTCTTGGTATCAGTTTTTTCTCCATTGAAGATACAGAATTCGTGTTAAACTGTTACTAGTATCATGAAACCTGCCTCGAAAATCCCATCAACTTCCACTAGAGCCATTTGAAAGCAGGTGAGGGATTACACAAATACTTTAATCTATGATGTAGCTCTCTCTCTCTCTCTCTCTCTCTCTCTCTCTCTCTCTCTCTCTCTCTCTCTCTCTCTCTCTCTCTCTCTCTCTCTCTCTCTCTCTCTCTCTCTCTCTCTCTCTCTCTCTCTCTCTCTATCTATCTCTCTCTCTCTCTCTTATACACACACAATAGTCAGCATTCTCTCCCCTATAAACAAACCAAAAATACATGTATACGTTCTCTGCAGTAACTGTTGTGCACACGTGTCAATGCAAGACAAAAGTAAATTGGTGCATTCAGATGATTTCACTTCCAAAATATCTCCCGCTGTCTTTATCGATTGCTGGAAAAATGTTGTCAGCTGCTATTCTGAAAATGTAATGATACTGTGCATAACCCTAACCAGATTTTCAGAGTTGCTTTCGTTTCTATATAAACTTTCTATTTGACTCGCCTCCTAAAATATCACCAAATGCTCCTGACGATGTCAGTTTTTTTTTTTTTTTTATTCTTTCTGAAAATACCATTTTATATATATATATATATATATATATATATATATATATATATATATATATATATATATATATATATATATATATATATATATATATATATATATATATATATATATATATATATATATATAAACGTCACAGAATATTTACACATTTCTCTTTAAATTAAAATAATGTATGCTAATAGAGGTATTAACATTATCAAACTACAGGCGTTTCATTTAGTTTCGCCATTGAATGTTACCGGAATCATCGTATTTTGTTTAGAATATGTTCAGGTATTTTAATTAATTAATCTTTTTTTTTTTTATGAAACATGGAGCCAGTCAACTTTTAATTGTCATTCTTCCTATTGACACGCAGGAGTGGCAGCGAGGGGCTCACCACTACGGGTACAGAACACTCCAGAGTAGCGTGTCTTGTGAGTTGTAGGGGAAGGAGGGGCCGCTACAGGCTGGAATTTCGCCTCTTAACTCTTTCTTTCTACGCTTCAGAAACACACAGAGTACAGCATTATGTTCTGTTTTCTTTCCTCCTGACACACAACACCACCCAATTAGGAAGTCAGGATCTCGAGGGTGTATATAAACAGGATGTCCCTCAAGTCTGGATACAGAAATATCTTCTTATTTCTTTAATCCCACACGTAGCAAGGGAATGAAAATTTTACTCTTTACAATTCTATTCCTTCTTTCCTTCATTCATTCATTCATTCAAAAGAACTTCGCTCTTCTTATCGCGTCGCTCTTAAAATATCGACTTTTGAAATGTATGGGGAGAAGCCCGTTGACATTTTTAAAACTTGCATCGATTCCCGGTGAACTATATTAAATTTTCTGCCTCGTTTTGGATCACCTTTAAAATATCGACTTTTGAAACGTGTTGATAGGATTCCGTAGAGTGTTCTTACCTACATTGTTTCTGGGTGGACTATATTAAATCTTCTCTCTGCGTAGCTCCACTTCTCTTCAAATAATCCTCGACCTCTGTGAGTGAAAATTCTGGTACCTGAGGCTTCTCATAACTGTCTTTTGTTCTTTATTTTTTGTGTTCTCTGCTCTTTTTCTCTCATTGTATCTGCTTCCTTAGAATCCGACGTGCACTTATTACTACCTCTACTACTACTACCTTATTACTCACTACCTTATTACTTATTACTCATTATTACTACCACCTTATTACTTACCTTTTATTACTCACGTGGAGTTCGAATAAAAACTTAAGTCATTCTCTAATTAAAAAGAAAAAAAAAGAATAAAAAAATCCATCCATTGCCTTTATTTCGATTATATAATTTGAAAAGTTAGATTAAATAATGGTTCTGTTTACCATCATCTTTCGCCTATCATTTTCATTCACCAACCAGCCAGAAAGCAAGCCTTAATCTCCACTGCGCTCACTAAACAAGAGTTTATGAAACAACTCACTAACAATCTTCAGTAATTTCAGTGCCTTTCGATGCCTTCCCAAGTTCCAGGATTCTTTCTTTCTTTTTTCTTTTTTCTTTTTTTTTCTGAGCTCTGTTTGTTCCCTTGCTATGAAGGACAACAATGGGGCGACTCACAAAAGATTCAGAAGGTATGGTAGCTTTCTAGAGAGAGAGAGAGAGAGAGAGAGGAGAGAGAGAGAGAGAGAGAGAGAGAGAGAGAGAGAGAGAGAGAGAGATCACCACCTATCCGTTCTCCTAACAACTTTCGCCTTCAAAACTCTGAAGCGACCCCATCTCGTAAAACTTTCCCTTTGAAAATGCTCAGCAAACAGACAGCGGCGTTATAGGGAATGAATTAGAGTATTTTTATATTACCCGCGAGAAGAGGCGCGCGCCGCTTGTCAGATGCAAGGGTTGTGCCGCGCGTCAAACTGTCAATTATCCTTAGTGCTTTTTATGATTTAGCCCACTCAGAATCAGTATATTTTTTGATGAGACAGTGGAAAAAAAAAAAAAATAACAAGACCCACTGAAGGTGCTAGTATGTAAGCTATTGAATATATTATACATAAATTATCAGGTTTTAGATGTGGTATTGTACTCTCTCTCTCTCTCTCTCTCTCTCTCTCTCTCTCTCTCTCTCTCTCTCTCTCTCTCTCTCTCTCTCCTCTCTCTCTCTCTCTATTGCCCTTTCCGCAGGTACCTTTCTGAGATAGGAGAGTAAGCTGCCATCCCGCAAAGGTCCATTTAAGGAGAAGGGACAAATACGCGGCGATGTACCGAGAAATTTCACGTCGTTTTGCCTCGCCAGTCGCCACATATCTTGCGCTGAAAGAGAAGGGCAATTTGTCGGTTAAAATGACATCACATTTTCTGACACGTCGAGTAAAATACGTAAGATATACCCTGTTGTGATGGTGGTGGTCTGATGGAAGAGTGTGTGTGTGTGTATGTATGTGTGTGTGTGTGTGTGGAAGAGAGTGGTGGTGAGGTGCGCAGCTTCGAGAAAAGTAAACATTAGGGTGGTGTTTGAAAACGTGTGTTTCTGGCAAGGCGAAGACACCAGAGGAGGAAGAGGTGGGGAAAAATAGCACGAGGTTGAGGGCGACGAGGAAGATAAGGTGTTGATGAGGACAGAAGGATGAGAAGAAAACGGAGAAGGAAGAAGAGGATGTGAAGGACAGGAGTCTTACATGTGAGAAGAATATATTAAAAATTACATAGCATTATCATACATAAGGGAAGTTTTAGAAGGAGAAGGTTAAATCATATCTTTACCAGTATTATCTGTTATCTGAGCAGTGTAGATAGATACGTATTGATGTATAAGAGGAAGAGAAGACGGGCAAGAATAGGATATGGATAGATATTTGTGTTGATGTATATGAGGAAGAGAAACAAGGAAGGGAGAGGATGGTGGGGAGGAAACTCAGTGCACGGTGCAAGAGGGACTACCAGGGAATGTGAGTTTCATTATCATAATTAAAAAAATATCCCCTTGTTTTTTTTTTCCATTATGATCCTTAATAATTTATGTAATGAGTTACTGCTGCCTTCATTAGTTTCCTCCTGTGATATGAGAAAAAAAATAGTATGATAAACATTTTTGTTATTATTATTATTATTATTATTATTATTATTATTAATATTATTATTATTATTATTATTATTATTATTCTTTTGGACGTGTAATCTGCCTCTGTTTCCCTAAGAGACTCGGAACTGAGATGAATTTTAATTTAGTCTTACGGAATGTCTGGTATGTGTGTGTGTGTGTGTGTGTGTGTGTGTGTGTGTGTGTTTCTCGTCCTGGCTGTCCCTCTTCGCGGCGGGGGGGGGGGGGAATGTGTAAGACGGGAGGAGCTGCGGGGCGGAGCTGATATCTTTCCAGCAACACATTTTTTCCGTCCCGATCGAAGACTTCCACGGCCCAGATTGGCAAGTCTCTCTCTCTCTCTCTCTCTCTCTCTCTCTCTCTCTCTCTCTCTCTCTCTCTCTCTCTCTCTCTCTCTCTCTCTCTCTCTCGTCTCTCTCTTCCTTCCGTGTATTGGTGTATCATTTTCCCTGCTGTGAGTGGTTGGCAAGGCATTCACAGGTTTAGTATTCAACATATCCATTGCTAAAGTAAATTTTCCCTCACAGCCTTTTCCCCTCGCTGACCGTAAGCAAGTTAAGTCTCACCCGTTTCCATGCCACTATCCACACTTCACACTCTGCATAATGTTCTAATGCTCAGCTGGAAGGTTCAGCTCCATATACAACCGTTGTCAGGTGTCCGGTAACCTGCATTGCCTGTCAAGGTGTGTGTTTGTGGGAAGCTGCAGCATTTTATTATCCTCGCTGTATTCATGAACGGACCAGTATGCCTCTGAATACTGAGCGTGGCCTTAGCGCAAGAGGCTTTAGGGATCAGTGGCCTCAGTTTCTCAAGCAGTGCTGCAAGAGACATTACCTGAACCTAATGAATAACGGGCAAACTCAATCCCAAGGGAGCCTAAATCTTCTGTCGGTGGGATTGACCTCACAACAAACATACGAGTATATCACAATGACTAATTCTCGAGTTGCCCAATACCTCTCAGCCTTTATTTGTATTATGATAGAATTGATACACGGCCTTGCATCACTCTTAAGTTAACAGGAGGAAGCACACGATCCTAAGTCCCGGTTTGACGTGGTTTGAGTGGCCTGTGATTGACGAGGCAGTCGACAGAGATGAAAGAAGGACGGGAGGTCACTCTTAGCTCCTGATTTTATCTGTTGAAGTGAACTGGTGGAGACAGGCAGCCAAGAGAGATGAAAGGAGGTTAGGAAAGGCGTTTGTCCAGCGCAGAAATCATTGAAGCTGATAATGATCGTACCTGAAAGGAATCTAAAGGCTGAAGGAGCATTTCACGAAACACTCAATGAAGCAGCCCCCGTTGAGATCGATATAACCAGCGACTCTCCTCTTTCAGTACGACTTTCACATTTGTCAAGTATTGAAACACAAAATGTATTTCGATTTCAGTGAATATTTGGCGAAACACTCAGTAAAGCATCACCGTTTAAGACTAATATAGCCAGGAACTCTGCATCTTCAATACCTCAAGCAACGGCCACATTTATAAAGTATTTAAATCGGAGATCACTTGGAGTTAAGCATTTGGCGTAAACTATAATGCTGCTCACCTAATGTCCGTGTTGTCCCACGCATAACGTGTCGTCCCAGGCTTTCGTCTTTAAGGCTTAAGTTTTAGGCTCCCGGATGATGGAAGTGTTTTTGCGTGCGTGCGTCCGTGGTCTGTGTGTGTGTGAGAGAGAGAGAGAGAGAGAGAGCTACCAACTTCATACTCATAACTCGTCAGCGCCCGTTGCAATTACCATGAAAAATACAGTAGCACGCGCCGGAGGGTAGACACATGGGCACACACACACAGTAAGGCGGAGGTATGATAAGAATTAGTCGTACAGGGTAGTGGATCCGCTATACAGGGCAGTGAATCCGTCAGAAGGTAAAGAGAATATTGCTTTGCTTATTATTGCGTTCCTGCCTCGAAAAATACTCCTGAAAATGCACCAACCTTGCCCTCAGATCAGCATGTTAAAAAATCATACACTGGTGTACAAACAGTTCCCGTCACTAACGTCACATTCTTTCTGTCTTACCTGTCTGTTGATTCTTTTTGTCTTTTCATTTCCCACCTCCTGTCATTACCAGTTTCTAAATTCTCCCATCTTTATTATCCTCATTCTTATATTCTCTATCCTTATCTCCTTTGTTGACCCACCTTTCTTCTTTTAATCTTCCACTTCCTACCTGTCTTTATCATCCTCCCTTCGTCCTTTCTTCACTCTATCGCTCCTTTTTTCGTCTTCCACTTCCGACCTCTAATTCTTCCATCTTTATATCCTTCCATGTTTACCACCATCCCTCCGTTCTATTCCTTTCCTTTTGCAACTGTTCACCCTTTCTCTCCCTCTTTGTGTGTCTCCCTCTCGTGTCCTCTCCCGCTCTCATCACACGTTCTCTTCTATTCATGAATTTCGCGCCGCGTCAGGTAATGGAGTTGTCGTGTCGCGTGAAGGTAATGCCAAAATATTAGATTAAAAAGATAGTTAATGTTGAAAGTTTTATAATAATACTATAGTGAAAATTTTTCTCCGGGCTTAGAGTATTATCCTTTTTTCGCCTCTCTCTCTCTCTCTCTCTCTCTCTCTCTCTCTCTCTCTCTTCTCCTCTCTCTCTCTCTCTCTCTCTCTCTCTCTCTCTCTTGAAACGGTATAAAGAATAATAGTATATGATTTTATTTAACGAGAGGTAAAAGTTTCGTCTGCGCATATTTTCGGTTCGCTTCGGTTCAGTTCACTTGGGTTCGCTTCCGGTTCATTTCGCTTCAGTTCAGTTCACTTCGGCTCGCTTCAGTTCAGTTCCCTTCGGTTCGCCTCACTTCTGTTCGATTCGGTTCGGGTAATTTCTGTTTCTGTTTTGGCCCCTTTCGTTCGGTTCGATTCGAGAGGAGTAAAATAATCGGGATTCTGATGTGTGTGTGGTGTGTGTGTGTGTGTGTGTGTGTGTGTGTGTGTGTGTGCTTACTTCGGATGTTTATGTGCAGTACGCGAGTAAAATAAAGGACGATATCAATAAAGCCATTGAAAGTTATGATCATGATAAAAATTCCAGTTATATACTGGTGGAATGTGACAGGCCACCACCACCACCACCACCACCCATCACCACCGCCGCCACCACCACCCACTTCCGCAACCACCACCACCACCACCACCAGATCCTAATGGGTTCTAGGTGTTTTTTCACTATTTTTAACCAGGTATTCTTTGCATCGAATTACCCTTTTTTAATCTCAAGTGCAGGGAAGCCTTTTATATTTTTCCTTTCTTCTCTCTCTCTCTCTCTCTCTCTCTCTCTCTCTCTCTCTCTCTCTCTCTCTCTCTCCTCTCTCTCTCTCTCTCTCTCTCTCTCTCTCTCTCTCTTAAAACTGCAAAAGCGTGCGTAGGTGGGTACAAATTATTTTGGTCGCAAACTAAAAGGTTGCATCGAAAGGCTGTACTTACAAACGCACGTACTGAATACCTATTGTAGAATTACGGAAACTCAAGGTGCTAATGCCAACTCATCAGTGGGGGAGCTATGAAAGAAATGATTATTCATCTATTCATCATCTCCCCTTTCTCCTTCCCTTCCTCTCTTCCCATTTGTCTTCCCTCTCTTCCCTTTCCTCTCCTCTCCCTATTCGTCTTTCATTTTTTCCTTCCTCCCTCCCTCCCTTCTTTTATCTCCTTCGTCATCTTCTCCTCATGCTATTCTTCCTGTTTTTTCCTTTTCCCCTGTTTCTTTTTCCTCTTTCTTCTCCTTGCTTTTCTTTTCTATATATAAAATCTCTTTCGTCCTCTTTTCTCTTTTTCTGTCATCTTCTTCCTCTTTTTTCCTTTTCTCTGTTTTCTTTTCCTCTTTCCTTTCCCTATATTTCATTTCTTTGGTCCTCGTCTCCCTCTTACTCCTCCTCTTGCTGCTGCTGCTTGCTGCTCTTTCTCTGGCAGTTCCTCGGGCCCCTCTCCGCTCCCCTAATAATCCCTCGTCTCCTCGAAGCCTTTCTTTGCGTTCAATTCTCCACCTTGCCATCTGTCCCTCGTTCCCTACTCGGCATAGTTCATTCCGGCTCAGAGGAAGTCCTGAAATGATGAGAGAGAGAGAGAGAGAGAGGAGAGAGAGAGAGAGAGAGAGAGAGAGAGAGAGAGAGAGACGGGAGAGAGTGAGAGAGAGAGAGAGATATTTACAACAGACGTCATCTGTTATGGTATTACATGCTAAACATATCACATAGTCTCTCTCTCTCTCTCTCTCTCTCTCTCTCTCTCTCTCTCTCTCTCTCTCTCTCTCTCTCTCAGCTGAGGAGGAGGAGGAGGAGAAGAAGAAGAAGAAGAAGAAGAAGAAGAAGAAGAAGAAGAAGAAGAAGAAGAAGAAGAAGAAGAAGAAGAAGAAGAAGGGACGAGGAAGAAGAGAAGAATGAGAATGAAGTGAAGCAAAATAAGGAGAAAGATGAGGAGGAGGAGGAAGAAGAGGAGGAAAAGGAGAGGAAGGAGAAAGAAGTATAGGAGAAGGCGGAGGAGAAAAGGACGAGAAAGAGAAGGAGGAAGAGAAGAACAAGAAGAAATAGAAGAAAATGAAAGAGAAAGAGGAACAGGGCTATGATAAGACCAGCTTGTCACAACCACGCAACGGATCACTAATTAACACTCACAAGTTCACTCAAACCACTCCCTCTGCTCACCTTACGTAGACTGACTCGCGCCCCACCCGCAGCTTGGGCCCAGATGTGTTGCCTTGACCGTGTGACAGCGTGCTAAGCGGGGTGTGCGCCAGCCACTGAAAGACTCACTAATTTTCTGGAAGCACTTCACTCCCAGCACACACTATTTTCCGCTCGATCTCCCTACGTAAAAAAAAAAAAAAAAAAAAAAGAACATGCTAATTTGCTTTCCTTGTCGTTTGGGTGGCTTTGAAATTCACTTAGTCTGTATTTACTCTCAGTGATTGTTTATTGGGGTATTGCGTTAATTTACTTGTTTGTTTGTATGTTTTTTTCACTGGTTATCACTTAAAATATAACCTCTGCTTCTCTTCTTAATTACGTCCCACGCTTGCTAACGTAACACTCCTCTACATACGTCTCTCCTTTGAAAATCACTTAGTATTTTCTCTGCTGCTTGACACTTAAAATATGACCTCTATATTTCTTCTTAATTAGGTCCCACTCTTGCTAACGTAACGCTCCTCTGTGGAAGAGAATAATCCCTCTCTACGCCACTCCTGCAGCCTCCCTCCTCACTGAGTCTTTCAATTCAGCAGATCATTGTCCTTCGCCTCTTCACGGGAACACGCTTGCGGCAGTCTATACATGTACACTAGTCCCACTTAACTTAGCTTCCATTAGCGGTACCTTCCATCGGGTGCTCCCTGAGGTGCTGCGTCTGTCTGTGTTCCTGAGGCGGGTGACTGTTTGCCTGATCTGAATTAGTGTTTTAGTGTTCATGTTGATACTCAATCAGGATTTGTGATGGCACCAACGTAACTAATTTGCCTTGTCGTGCTTGTGGGTCAGCTAATCTGGTGTTCTCTTCATTAAGTGTCAGTTTTCTGGTTCATTTAACCGTATGATATCTACTTACGCTATGATGTGTCATTTTACAGACTAACACAGAGAGATTTCACCAACTATAATGAAAACTACTGGTATTAGAAGATTTTAGCT
>NC_087164.1:25839922-25852422 GCF_035594125.1 Scylla paramamosain
AAGGAGAACGAGGAGGTGGTGTGGAGTGCGCTGGGTGAGTACTGCTGTGTGTTGTGCATCTGTTTGTTGGTGGGGTTTGTTACTGGAGCGTGAGTATTTCAAGGCGATGTTCATCAATTTAAGACTCTACTCATAATTCTGGATATTCTTTTTGGACAGCCCTCTTATTTTTAGGGACTGACATTTTCAGTGGTGTTCATAACGTTTGTTGCCCGTGGCCAGATCCCTTCTTGCATATAAAAAAGAAACTTATACCAGGATATTTCTAATGGGGAGCTGTATATGTGTGTTGACGCTTCAGACACAGGTAGTAAGTATCCTGCATCGTAATAATCAGAGGTCTTCATGAAATTCAGTGCTTAGAATGTGAACACGTCTTTGGTAGTTGGTATTTGCGTGCCTGTGGTGATTTGGGACACCTACATTCATTGGCAACGCGTGTGTTTTGTGGGCCAGCATGCCGTACTATCACCTGTCCATCTCACCTATCACTTCTCACCTCATGACTTACTTATGCATTGGAGAGAAATATGTTGACCACTGTACTGCTTGAAGACTATTTTTTATTCGATAGATAGATAAATAGACACATAGATAGATAGATAGGTAGGTAGATAGATCGTTATCAGTGTATGAAAAACGTGCTACAAAATAAACTGATAAATTTATACCCATCTATATACATCTATTTTATCTATCAGTCTGTATTAATCTCTCTCTCTCTCTCTCTCTCTCTCTCTCTCTCTCTCTCTCTCTCTCTCTCTCTCTCTCTCTCTCTCTCTCTCTCTCTCTCTCTCTCTCTCTACCCCTCCTCTCCCTCTGCCTACCCCTCCTCGTTCTTTTCATCCACAACCACTAATACCCTACTTATTTTCTATTGATGAAGTCGACATACACTCATTGTAACCTCTTCCCATGCTAATATTCCGAACTGTTTACCATAATGAATCTTAAGCGCAACACACAACCTCAGAAATCAAAATATCCTTACATCACCCAACGTTGGAAGGAGTGAATCAGTCAGCTGGCCAACCGTCTTTCCGTGCACCCGGTATAGGTAACTCTGCCATTCTCTTTGATTACTTTAGGGGTGGGCGGGAGTAGCAAATCAATGGCTCAAGGACCAGACGACCCACGTTGGCCCCGCTATGTAGTGTCAGTATCTGAAATCCATTACAGCAGGTTAGGGAGTTAGCAACCAGCCTTCTGAGGTCACGTGGAGAACTGACTTTGAAACTGATAATGTATTGGGAAATGGATAGACTGATAGATAAGGAGATAGATTGATAGACAAACAGACAGATAGATAGATAGACAAAGATTGATAAGTAGATACGAGGCAGACTTTGAGATTGATGGATGTAATGGGAAACGATAGATAGATAGATAGACAGATAGACATATAGGTAGATAGACAGTTATAGAGAGATATTTAGAGAGTGAAAAATCAGAAGATAAACAAACAAACAGGTAGGTTAATAGAGAGACAGCAAGCAGGTAATAAGGGGCAACAAGACGACAGGAACACGAAGGATGAAACAGACATTCACGATAGCTTACACAGAGAGAGGCGCATTTCAAAAGGTCCCCCATCGCGCTCCATGGATCCATCAGCTGGGGATTAGTGAAGCCTGCACACCACATCCCAAAACTCCCGCACCAGATCAAGTAATGGATGGATTGCCCCTGTCACTTTCCTCCCACAGAGAAAGTGTCAACAGTAGTCAGGTCACGCCACAGAATTCCCATTTTACGGTGTGCATGAAATGTGTTATCCTCACGTTCACTACTAATACTACTAATACCAGAAGCGTGGAATGTAGAGAGTGATGCTTTTTTTTTTTTTTTTATTTTGTAATCTGTACAGTCTCGGTCAGTATTTCAGCACAAGTGAGACAGGTTTCATGTGTTCAGGAGTTGCCATGTATAAGTAAACTGGCCTTTTGCAGTCACCTCGTTTTCTGTCTATCTATCTATCTATCTATCTATTTATCTTCTTTTTTTTTTTTCATTGCTCTTGTGGCCTAAAACCTGAACTATTTCAAGAAAACAGTATCAAGGCAACTCGGAAAATAAAATTGCTTCTCTTGCATCTTCTCACTTCTTAAATGAGAACGGTATCTTAAGCGATGTTTTTTTCTTCTTTATTCATTGTTCATCACTTGCCTGGTTTCTCTGATACAAGAAAAGAAGAAAAAAAAAAAAATGGCGAATATAACATATACGTAGGAGCAATGCCAGTCTCTCCTCCCTACGGCTGTAGCGTGACTTCAGAGGAACAAAGGAAGTGATATCTTATTTTACATCTAAATAATGAGTACTTGTGCAAATTGAGTGTTGGTAAGACGCAGTTTCTCTGTCTCCTCATCTTGTCTCTTGTCAGGATGAGGCAGCAGCAGTTTGACTTCAGAGGAATAATGGAAGTGATATCATATTTTACATTTCTAAGTAAAGGGTACATGTGCAGACTGGGTGGTGGTAAGACGCCGTTTCTTTCCTCCCACGGAGCTGGGGCACGACCATCTACCTTCAGGGATTTATGTCAAGGAATTACGAGTGTTCGGCAAATGTCTTCCCCTTGCAATATATTTAAATGTATCCTATGTATCATTCCAGGTGGATACATGTTCGTATGTCCCTCATTCGTACATTGGCGAAACATTTGTAGTGACGCTGCTTTCTCATAGTCACGCACCTTTGCTCCCTCTGCTGGAAAGTCCAAAGATGTATGTATAAACTTCAACAAAAGGCTTGAATTCAAGATGAAACATAGACCATTTAGCTGCTTGCCTTTATTAAATATCGTACTGCCCCTGTTGCCCGCAGTGTCGTGAGTGTGGGGTAGATACTCGTAAACTTCAGTAGGATGGGGTAGTTTGGGGTAGTTTGCATAATCTTGGCTGTACAGTATCAGAGTGGCAGGTGAGATGCTTCATTGGCACTGCTTATTTCGGTGCTGTAGTTTTTCTACGAGAGAGTTTTAAAGAAGAGAATTTTATATAAGAGAATCACTGTCTAACAAATATAGTTTTATACATTCGCCTGGAGATGAATTGAGAATCTATTTTGACGTTTTTATCAGGAAACTTTAACATAATTTCGGTCAAGAGTAAAAAAACTAGAAAAGATCCATTAAGGTACCAGTCCATTAAACAGACAGTCAAAATTGTATTGTGAAGTATCGTGACACCCTTTCAATGCCTCAGTGGCGAATCAAGACATCGTTAATCAAGAGGTAAGCAGAATTTCAGCTCTGTTATGTAAATAAGAAAGTCATGCTTCTCCCTGCCGTTACTGATATCTGGAAGCTTAACATTTTAAACTTTGGCAACAGAAGGCTGGTCAGTCCAAATGTAACATAATGAAGCTGTCAGAGAGAACATGTGCCAGATTGTTGCCCTCAATATAAATATGCATAATGTATTTTGCAAGCGTTCTTATCTTCCTAACATGTACCTTACAACTCTGGACTGAGAGAATAAAAAAGTTCTGGTTTGGGTGGCAGCTTTCTTGTCATACACACACACACACACACACACACACACACACACACACACACACACACACACACACACACACACACACACACACACACACACACACACACACACACACACACATGAATAAGAGACAAATAAATCAAAGTAATTAAAATAAATACTATTTAAGAGCTGAGGTAAAAAATGGAATGAAAGTTTGTGCCAATAAAATGGTTCGGAGAATTTACAAGATTTATTCATATCTTTCTACAAATCTACTCTTAGCCCTTGACATCGTGATTAGGTAATAACAGTGATGTCAGACGACGCCGTTGCTCCCTTAGCTGACAGATAAAAGGTGTCGTATGTAAGTGTATGATTCTGTCAAAATGCAGTTAAATTTAAGAGGATGAAGAGGGTTGTTGGACAGTTAGGAAAGAGCATGAGTGTTTTCATCCGAGGGTTATGTGAACTTAAGTTAGTTTTAGATTAATTCATTTCATTGTGTAGATCACGAATTTTAAAAGTTATTATATTTTTTACCGAGAAACAGTCAATCTTGAAATGGGTAGGCTAATGATATTTCTATAATTCCTTGATAGGTTACATTTCTCTTGAGCAACTGAGAGTTACTAAGTGTTTAACTGTGGCGTGTGAATGTGGGTATTATTGCCTAAAGGGAGTGAAACCGGTGAAGCCAACGTTACTGCCAGTATTCTCGAAGGCCTTGGCAGTGGCACGCACGAGGTCCATGATCAGTGGTACACTCTCCCTAGCTGCGTCGATCTCCTTCAGCATCTCCTGGTTGGAGTCTGCGTTCCTCAGCAGCACCGCCTCTCGTCCCAGCGCCAGGGAGGACTCCACGATCTTGTTGATGCGCGACACAGCGTCACCGTTGTTTTCGGAAATGCTTTTGAGGAGCGGGGGGATGAACTGTTCAATGAGAGCCGTGGTTTTTTTCAGCGTCTCCTTGTCCACCTCAGTAGCAGAGGATGGAAACTTTAAGCCGCCCGTCGCTGCTCCTGACGGTGCAGCCATGGCCAGACCAGCCACACTCACCAGCAGTACAGCGACCTGACGAGAGTAAAGGCTGTTATAGTGTGTTCATATGTGTACATGCAGGATGGCGTTACTATACATGTTATCTTACTATGGATTGATTGGTTGATTGACTCTATTGCCATTAATATACTAATAGATTACATATTAAGGCATCATGTGTGCTGAAAACCTCAATATCACGCTTGCATTCTGAGTTGAGTTCTTATCCAGAGAAATACACTAAATCGATATAATGTCACTGGAAGAAGTAGTATTATGCATGCAAGTTTGTAGAATTATGCAGTCTATTGAAATCGAGAAGATGGGGGAATGAAGAAGACTCGGTAATTATATTTACATAAGCGACGAAGGCTACTAAATGAATTGTTGCTCATAAAAAAAAAAAAAAAACATAAAAGAAGTAAGAAAAGGTTAAGACTGGGTGAGTGTGTTATAAAGGAACAACAAACTATAAAGCAAATATAATGAAAGGGCATAAAAAGTTCTATAGTTCTACAAGGTGGAATTTCACTTCGATCTTAGTTCAGAGTTCAGAAAGCTCAAAGAAAGAGATGAAGTATCGTTGTTTCCGCCTGATACCAATAGCCTATTACAAGGCATGAAAGACCATTCAAAGTGTAGATAAGCAGAGTCACTTAGTTCCGACTGTAGATAGCCGAAAGATTAAAAGGTTAGTTCTTGTATATATTTCCTAAATTTCCTTATGTTGTCAGGAGAGTTTAAGTGCAAATAACAAAAATAATTTGCAAAATCAAAGAGCAAAGTGTAAAGAGCAAAATATGATCAAGGTGGATGAGAAGAATTTCTTGGAAAAATCAACGTCAGACTTGTTATCTCTTCAGTAAACATTTGAAGAAAGATCAAAAGTTAAAACCGAGGACACATTTTGTATGATGTTATTAAGAAAGCTCTGTTAAAAAAAAAAATGATATCGCACTTGTTGATAATACTGCTTCTGTTTCTCCTCAGAAAAAGAATGGAGATATGGAGTTTGTTCTTAAGTCTATTTTTTAAGGAAAGCCAGACACAGGCACTGGTGAACGAGTATCTTATTATTATTATTATTATTTTTATTTTTTTATCCACAAAACAGGATTGTTATTTATAATGTGTTCAAACCGGTGGCCAGTATGTTTTCCCGGTAGGGCTGATTCTTGGCTATTTCTAAGAACCGGTGACGTAATTGGCAGTGTTGGCAAATGCAACAACAATAACCAAGACTGGTAGGTCACGTAGACACAACGAGGCGAGCTGTGTAAAGTCTACATGCACGCTGAAAGATGATTCTTGTTGAGGTGTTCCGACTCACCTGAAGTTTCATTGTGATATGAAGTGAAGGAGAGGGAGCGACTTGCTTCTGCAACTGGCAAATATCAACTAAAGTGTCAGTAGGCATGCTCTTAATATACTACCAGCGAGTGCGTAAATGTGCCCAGATTCCAGCTATATCCAGATTCTACATATGCTCCTGTTCTTTTTTTTATTTTTGTGCCGGCATCATCTATAGGACACCACGTATACTTCAGGTTGAAGGCGCGAGGTTTTCCAATAAAAAAAACGCAATGGATCCTTCAAATGGTGACGTAAATTCAGGAAGTGGCATGTGGCCCGTCGCCAGCCTGCCTTCCTTGCTACGGTATCTTTTTTTGTGTATTTTTATGTAGTGTCATTTATATAAATCGTTGCCTTTTGTCGTCCACTTTAATGGAAAAAAGAAAAAAAATTTGAAGACCATAGTTAATAACTCGTAAATACACACACGCACACACACACACACACACACACACACACACACACACACACACACACACACACACTCACTCGGACTTGCCCTATAGAGAGAAGTTGATGAATGTACGTTACGTTTGTACTCTGCAGCGTCGTCGGGGGTGCTATAAGCTTTGTTTTTTTACATAAATACTTACATACTGATCTTAACATTACACACGGGACTGTAAATATCCGGAATCATAGCCGCCCGTTAACTGTGCGCACTAGATTTTTATCATACAAGGAACTTCAATTTGTAGGTGTTAACACATATATTCTGCAAATTGTTAGGCTGTGGAATATGTTTCCAAGCAATACTGTGACTGCTCCAAACCCAGAATGTTAAATCACGCCTTGACCACATACTGCAGTGCCTTCCTGACAACCCTTTCGGAGAAGGTGGTGAACTGTATTTAAAGGCCTGTCCACACCAGAAAACATTGTTTGGAAACAATGTTTGCAAACTGTTTGCAAACTGTTTCCAAACAGTTTGCAAACTATTTCCAAACTGTTTCCGAACAATGTAGAAACGTGATTTGCAAACAGTTTCCGAACAGTTTCGAAACTATTTGCAAATTATTTCCAAACTGTTTCCAAACAGTTTGCAAACTGTTTACAAACTGGAAACAATCTTTCACGTGTATTTGTTTCCCATCCAGAACAGGAAACTGTGTGTGTGTGTGTGTGTGTGTGTGTGTGTGTGTGTGTGTGACGATAAATCAGTACAGTTTTGCCAGATTGTCTGTAATTTCTGGAGATCTTATGAAATTTTTATCTTTTGTCAGAATTTAAGAAATTAGTTATTGTAGAATCTCCTGAAATTTTTACCTGTGGGAGGTACATCCGTAAAAGTATTTCAAAGTCTATCGTGGACATCCGAAGAAAAATGGTGAAACCCGCTTCATCTACTCTCAAATCCACACACACACACACACACACACACACACACACACACACACACACACACACACACACACACACACACACACACACACACACACACACACACACACACACACACACACACTCTCTCTCTCTCTCTCTCTCTCTCTCTCTCTCTCTCTCTCTCTCTCTCTCTCTCTCTCTCTCTCTCTCTCTCTCTCTCTCTCTCTCACACGTAAACAAACTCAATGTGATGACAGGAATGAAGATCGCATGTCTGGCAGATTAAGGCCACCATATCACGCAGCTGCAGTGTCAATATGTTTCTGAAGAAGAATTTTCTATGACACAAGCGAGAAATATCCGTGTTGTCGGACAGGCTCGATATGTTATTGAGCAAGTTCTTTGGTTCACTTTCATCTTTGACAGCAAAAAAACTAGTATCGTATGAGAAGGAGGACAGAGAAGGGTGTGCGTGAGTGATAGTACTGAAAAAATTAAATAAAAAAAAAAAAACAGCACGACGAAAATAAGTTAATGAAAAAAATATTGGACACGAGACAGTTTTCTCCTGCTGTAATATGGGATCACACAAGGACAGTCATCATATGTCTTGAATTTCTTGCAGTGTTGCATCTCCTGCCATCTTCTACCGTTATCCATGATTAATACTCCCCTGATCTTGATAATTGCATGCCTCCCCTCCCCTGTGGCCTTGCTTTGTTTTCCACTTACTCTCATCCCCTAGTCTGTCTACCTTACTAATGGAAGAGTTAACCAGTATCTTCACTCTCTCGGGAACTCTCTTCCTGTTTATGCTTTTCCTTCTGCCTATGACTTGAAATCTTTCAGGAGAAGGTCTATAAGTAATAAGGGTATCATAATATCCACACCAACTCTCTTGGCTTCTCTCTTTCTGTTTCTATTTTTTTTCTTTCTAATCACAGCTTGAAGTATTTCAGAAGAGGAGGGAGGATAAGGACACTCAACCTACGTATCTCCCTTGGTTATTCTCTTCCTGTTTCTCCTCCTGCTTAAGAGTTGAAAAATTTAAAAACGAGAGCATGGAGATATTGAAACCGTCTCTCTTGGCTGTTCTTTTCCTGTTTCTTCTCGGGAATGGCATTATGAGGGCACTGGGTATTTTTCCTTGGCCGGTCTGTATGTATGTATGTATGTATGCATGTATGTATGTATTATCCAATTTCTTAATACCTGAACACTTTCTACATTCTCTTATTTCCATCTTTCACGGACTTTATCCTTCATTTTTTTTTTTCAGTCTTCTTCTTCTTCACCACAATCCCCTGTAGCCCAACTTTTATATTCTGTAAACTTGTAAAGGTGATAAAATGACGTATCATTGTTCATAAGTCAGTGAGGAACCTCCGTTAAGACTTCCCTGCACATCTCACTATTTTGTATGCGTTGTTTCACCGGCTGATGAATGGAATGCACTCATTAATCAGGTTGTTAGTGCTGAGTGATTAGGGAACTTAAAAAGAAGATTAGATAGATTCGTGGATGAAAATGATAATTGGCAATACATAGGTAGGTATGTTTCATGCAGAAACTGCCGTGTGTAGTTCTGATAGCTTCTTGCAGATTCCTTTATTTTCTGATCGTTTTCCTATCTTCGTATGATTGCGGCAGTGTAACTTCACTGCCTGATCTCGTGGCACACTAGAGACTGGAGGAGTGATCTGCAGGTGAGTCCGGTGAATAACACAAGCATATGACTCGGGAAGGAACAGAAGTGAAGGAGGTGATGTAAAGCATCCACCTTCACGCAGACTGAGCAGGTGGTGAGCCTTGAGGTGCCAGGCCAGAGCTTTGGTGAAAGAGAGACGGAGGGTGTCTCGTGTAATGGTGGACTAGCCTAGTAAAGGTAGTTATTTGCTATTTTTTTTTTTTTATATCAAGACAAAAACTCCGAGTAGAACTTTCGTATTAAGGTCACAAGGGATAAGTGTTCCTTGAGATAGTGTTTCGGTAAATTTGCTGCACCACTGTTCTGACTGAGGCTGCACACCACTTGTATCGAGAGATCACTGGTTGCTGGAGTGACGGTGACAGGATAGATGGTGGTGGCTTGTAGACTCTCCGATGAATTATTGGCAGCGTGGAGATCGTGGGTAGTGGTTTAGATGATGGTTCATTGTGCGAGTAAAGGCAACACAAAAAGACTGATAGTACTTCCTGAGACACAGATTACGAAGGACGTAACGATGCTTTATTCTCTCTCTCTCTGAAGACTGAACTGTCTCTGAACTGATCTCTCTGATAAAAGAGAGAGAGAAAAAAAAAAAAAAAAAAACTGAGCTGAACTGATGCGCTCTCTCTCTCTAGCACTGACTCTAGCTACCAGTACACGCTCTATTTATGTGAAAGAAATGGATCAGGATTCAGAATCTGAGATGAAGGAATAGCCATTCAACTGTCTCTAATGACCAGGAAGGAAGACAAGAAGGCAATGCAAGTGTTTTCCCTAAGGACTGGCAGGAATGTAGGGAAGGTGTGGTACTCCCTTGAGAGGGAGAAGGTTAAAAACAGGTGAGACTGCCCACGATTGAACAGTGCACGTGGAATGAAATATATGAACGATATATATATATATATATATATATATATATATATATATATATATATATATATATATATATATATATATGTAATTATTATTATTATTATTATGACTGATGCAACTGATACAATGGGAAACTGTAACTTTTAGATTTACATCCCTTAGGGTGCGTGCACAGACAAAGTAGGTTTGCCCGCACGGGCAACCGGCGCCGACCTGCGCCAAGAATTACACTATATAAACAAGTGCAAGGGCGGGTTCACGCTTGGCAATTCGCTGCTGAATCGCCAGCCAAAGCGAGCCGCGTTCACCCGTCTGCTGGACTTTTGTTACCTGGCGGCTGGAATTGCAAGCCGCGCCAACAAGACCAACAGGTTGGTTGTCCAGCCGCCCGCTGCTTTGTTTCTATAGTGTCCTCGGGAAGAGTTGTAGGATGTGGTGTCCGGAGGCAGAAAGCTTGATGCTACAGTGAGGGACCAATGTCATCTCTGGGATCCGAGACGCTCTCTCTCTCTCTCTCTCTCTCTCTCTCTCTCTCTCTCTCTCTCTCTCTCTCTCTCTCTCTCTCTCTCTCTCTCTCTCTCTCTCTCTCTATATATATATATATATTTACCGATCGCTCTTCCTTACTTGTTGCTTGAAAACGCAGTTTAAATGTCAGGCGTTCACCAGGTATCACTGCATCTCTCATGTGGGTATCTTTCTTCTTGATAAGGGGAGTGAAAAGCTGCAGAAGACCATGGTACTGCACCCTGCTGAGGCGTATCCAGTGACTCCAGGTGTCTGGGTCTTCCACGCTCCGTTCAGGCAAGAGTGGCAGACACTCCTTTCTCCTCTTCTACTCAGCCAGGGACGTTTTATCTTCCGGTACGCTAAAAGAAATGCAGCTATCACTTCAGCTATCACATCGGCATCGTCGCTAGAGAAGGACATCTTGCTGAGTTACTGTTTGTTTATAATCACTTCCCCCCAACCAGCCGCCCCTTCCCAGCCGCCTGTGTGAACGTACATCCAGCTGGGAGGATTTATTGCCAGGTATTGCCAGCTTGTGGAGCGTGGCAATTCAGCAGCGAATTGCCAAGTGTGAACTCTCCTTGACCGTGCACAGAGGAAGCAGATTCGAGCGTGTTGGCGCCGGCAGCTTGCTTCAACCCCCTTTCCTGTTTGATGGGATCATTCTTGCCTGTTCAACTCGCGCAGGTGTACTTTACTAAGTGGAAAGCAAGATGGATGTTGAGCTCCTGATAACCAAAATATATGAGAGACAACCTGTGTGGAATAAATGGAATAAGCACCACGCTAACAGGAATGTTGTGGATAGGCTATGGGCTGAAATCAGAGCACTGGAAAGATGAGATTCTCTAAACTCTTCTCTTTAAGTTTATTTCATGTACTGGTTTTTTTCCTCTTGACTTTTGTATGAACACTATCGAGGAGCATGAACTCATTAACAGACGATGATCTCGACATCTTAGTGTACTTCGTGGATTGTAATTGATCACAGATACTGCCTCTCTCCGTGTCGCTCACCGCGCGGGTCGGAGCTGATCCGCGTTCATTGAGGAAACTTTATCACCCCGGCTATCGGCACGGGTTGGCGCCGGAAACCAGCGCGCCGGTTGTTATGTGGGATAGCTGTTGGAACAGGACAGCCAGGAAGTTGTAGGTTCTCTATAGAAACACGTACAAACTGTGGTTTCTATATCAAGGCAAGGAACAAACGAATAATGCCAAGGCAGACCATGAACGCATGGCTGCCTCGGAAAACACCCGCCAGACTGAGGATTACAGGGTTGCCAAGCGTACAATAAATGGAGGTACAATATGAAACATGGTGCAGTACATTACATATCCACACCGGTAACCTGCTTTCTCCCTGCACGCATCCTTAGAGAGCCTTAGATCAAAAGGGGAGCTGTAAAAGAGGGTTAGACTAATTTATAGATGAGGATGATAAGTGGAAATATGAAGGCATGTTTCATATACGAGTAGAGACTGCCACGTCACTTATTTTCTGAAGTTCTTGTGTTGTCATGTTATAAGTAAGAGAGGAGTGCATTCATTCAAACAAAGGGAGGTGATAAATACTAAATTTACTATGGCGAGGTTTCACAGAATTGTTTCTGAAGTTTCATTGATGACTTTACAAGATTTGACAATAATTTGAGTGGAACAAAATCTGCTTACGTCAAGAAGTCCTTATAACTAAAGGAAGGTGTGGCAGTGCTGGAAAGCTAGAAAGTAAACTAAAAAGAGAGCGAGGACACGTAAATCACTGGACTCTGCTTCTATTGCAAGTGCTTCGTTGGGGAGGAACAAGTAGCATAGTTCTTCTATAGTTGTATGTGTTTGGTGAAGTTGTACTTTCTTAACTTGGTCCTTTTCTGCCTTTGAGGTTTCATTGGCTTGGGATGTCAAAGTCAAAGGTGCCGCTGGGCTTACTGTCTTTGCCATGGGAGTTTATGGTGGCCCTCATGATGTCCAGGATGAGCGGCATGGTCTCCCTGGCGGCCTGCACTTCCTCCAGCTCCTCCTGGTTCCTGTCCGATGGGTCCTTTACCTTCAGGGCCTCGCGACTCAGCAGCAGGGAGGAGTCCACGATCTTGTGTAGCCGGCTGGTCATGTCGCCGTTGTCGTCATTAATGGCTTGGAAGATCGGCGGGATGAATTTCTCGATGAGGTTGACGGTTTCCCTCAGTTGTTCCTCGTCCAGGTCTTTTGCA
>NC_087164.1:25857422-25864922 GCF_035594125.1 Scylla paramamosain
TGTTTCACAATGCAGCAGGATGTAGTGGAACAAGAATGGACTGAAAGCTGGAGAGGATAAGAAACGTGATAAGTGCAACTGAGAAATTTATTTGAAATATTGCACAATGCTTAGTAACAACTGTAATTTTTTTAAGCGAAAGCCCCGCCACTATTAAGTTTACCCATGCCTAAAAGTAAATATATTTTTGATATGGAGAGAAGCAAATTTTGCTGCTAGAAAATAAAAAGATCATCAGCTTTCAAATGTACTTAACTCAAATGTTACGAAGAACCAAGACAAAAATCATGCAACAAGTAGCTTATGGGATGCCGAGGTCGTCGACCACCTTGACGTAGGCGTCCAGGATGATGGGCAGGGTGCTCTCCATCCTCTCCAGGTTGTCTAAGTCTTCTTGCGTCACGGGTTTGCCCGCAGCCAGGCGGTCCTCGAAGACCTGCCGGGTGGGAGGGAGGTAGGCGAGAGTGACATCCCGCATCATCTGAGCTACAGAGGCGTTGGTGTCCTTAAAGATGGCGTCCATGGAAGCGAAGAAGCCACTGACAAGATATTTTGCTCTTTCCGTAAGGTCAAGCTGCAGCTTCTTCATAAAGTCGACGAGGAACTTGTCATGAACGACAGTCACAAAGGCTTGATTGAGAGCTGGCATAAGTCTCTCGGCTCTTTCCAGCTTCGCCATTTGTTCCTGGGTTACCGTCTTGCCGTTGGCCACACGATCCTCCATAAACTCCCGGATGGCCGGAAGAAAAACGTTGAATGCGTTACTGAAATACTCTGCAGTGGAACCCTCCGTGGCCTGGAATATTGCCTTGCTCATACTGGGCACAATCCTCGCCAGTAACTTAGACCTCTCGACTGGAGTAAATTGGAATGTCCTGAAGAAGTTTGGCAGGGAATACACAGTGTTCTCGTTTCCGTCGAAGGTGGCGGCGATTACATTCAAGATAGCGGGCAGTCGCTCCTCGACGCGTCTCAGATTTTCAAACTGCTCCTCAGAAACGTGAATTCCGTTGGCAACGCGAGTCTCTAGCACGTGACGGGCGGCGGCGACCATGGCCAGGCTGACGTCTTTGAATTCCTGCATTCCGGAGCCGTAGGAGTGCTTAAGGGAAACCTTCATTAGCTCCGCCAGTGCGCTGCCCACGAGCACCACCGCTTCGCTGCGGTCAAGCTGGGCATTGTCGAAAAGTTTGCGGACGGAGGGGCCCAGGAAAGCCTCATGGTGATCGTAAGGCTTGATGGAATAACGGCTTTGAGAGGGAGGCTGGGAGCGAGCTGCTTGGGTGGCCAGGTTTGTGGAGCGCAGGTTGCGAGCTGTGAATGTCCTGGATGGGGATGAGCTCACAACGGTGGTCACCACACAGATCACCAGCTGCCGAGGAAAAATGCTGTCAAAAACCTGCTCTGGTAAACTGTGCGTGTGTGTGTGTCTGTGTGTGTGTGTGTGTGTGTGTGTGTGTGTGTGTGTGTGTGTGTGTGTGTGTGTGTGTGTGTGTGTGTATCTGTGTGCGCGTGGATGTATCTGTGTGTGTGTGTATCTGTGTGTGTGTGTGTATGTGTGTGTGTGTGTGTGTGTGTGTGTGTGTGTGTGTGTGTGTGTGTGTGTGTGTGTGTGTATGAATTAAATTCAATTCACTTTAATTAAGTTTATTGTTCAGACTTCCTTACAGAAGTATGGAACACAGCTCCTTCAGTGTTCACAACTGTCACCTGTGTGTGTGTGTGTGTGTGTGTGTGTGTGTGTGTGTGTGTGTGTGTGTGTGTGTGTATAGGGTATATGCAGAGCTGTAGGTGCTTCTTAATACATTCATTCCCCTCCTGGGTAAGATGATAACTATTATGAATGTTAATCACTTTTCATTAAGCAAGCTATGCATGATGGCTTATTGGATGATAGCCAACGTAGACAGAATATTTCGAAGTATTAGGAAAGTATGGAAAATGTCGAGTGGTAGTGATTATATGCTGTACTTACCAGAGACTTCATGATATTTTGCTTTGGATGCTGCAAGTGTCAAGACATTAACACATCCTGCATATATATACACACTCGATGACTCATAACTTTCTTCGATTCCTTGAAATGATCCAAACTCTGGAATATTGATCTACTTTGCCATTGCAGCTTCAAGGTTGAAAACCAAAAAAAAAAAAATATCAAATTGCTTCCTGTTCGCAATTCACAGAAATATAATTACAAATACTGTCTTCTGAACTTTTTTTTTTTTTTTTTTCCCCACCTGTTTATGCGTCGGATATTCTCGGAAGAGGTTGCGTCGTTGATACAAAATTAATTTTAAATATTTTTGCAAGTAATGATGAAAGCTTTGGAGCCCTCATTATCTCAGTTTGGGTGACTGGCTTAGTGGTTTACTGGCCAATTAGCTTTGTAGGCATTGTTATTGGGTGACTAGCTTAACTGGCTTATTTCCCGACTGGCATAATAGGGTTTATTGGGTGACTAGCTTAGTGCCTTATTTTTCATTTGGCTTTCTATGGCTTATTGGTCAGATTTTTTATTTTTATTTTTTTTATGTAGGAGGACACTGGCCAAGGGCAACAAAAATCCAATAAAAAAAAAAAAAGCCCACTGAGATGCCATTCCCAGAAAAAGGGTCCAAAGCGGTAGTCAGAAATTGAAGGATTTTGAAACCTCGCTCTTGAGAGAATTCAAGTCATAGGAAGGTGGAAATACAGAAGCAGGCAGGGAGTTCCAGAGTTTACCAGAGAAAGGGATGAATGACTGAGAATACTGGTTAACTCTTGTATTAGAGAGGTGGACAGAATAGGGTTGAGAGAAAGAAGAAAGTCTTGTGCAGCGATGCCGTGGGAGGAAGGGAGGCATGCAGTTAGCAAGATCAGAAAATCAGTTAGCATGAAAATAGCGTTAGAAGACAGCTAGAGATGATTGGCTTGGTAGGACTTATTGGGTGACTGGCTTAGTAAGGGTTATTGGGTAACTGGCTTAGTAGGACTTTGTGGGAGACTGATTTAGTGGGTTATTGGATGACTGGCTTGGTGGCTCATTTTCAGACTGGCTTAGTGGTTTACTGGTTACTGGCTTATTGACCAACTGGCTTAGTTACTGGTTAATAACCCAATAAGCTGTTAAGCCCTACAAAGCCAATTAACTTATAAACCGCCAAGCCAGTCTCCCAATAAACCCTGCTAATTCTGTCAAGAAATAAGTCTTTAAGCCATTGCCCAATAAGCCCCACTAAGACAGTCAGAAAATAAATCAAAACGGTGAAGCTTGCCGCTATATTTTTGCATATTCCTCTGCTATTTTTACTCATTTCGCATTTCTTATCTAATATGCCTGTCCCATATCTTTTATATTGAATTTATTAGAGTTCATTCATTTTTTTGTCTAATAAAATTTCTAAATTTGATTTTGCCCACTCATTTATGGACAGTGAAAGCTTCACGGTTTCCGGTAGTTATAAATGTTCATATTAGTAATGATAATATCTCTGGAGTTATCACTACCTCATTTTAGTTAATTTTCATTACAACAGTTGACAATATTTGCCTTCTGCTTTCCTTCACTTGGTGACCTCAAAGATTTGCTAGTGTATATGCAGTGCTATGATTTACAGTCACACACACACACACACACACACACACACACACACACACACACACACACACACACACACACACACACACACACACACACACACACACACACACACACACACCTGTTAGTACAATGGTCAGCGCACCCGATTCACAACAGGAAGGTCCCTGGTTGGAGTCCCGGGCCAGGTCAGGAGTCTAAGGTGGGACTCGTGTTGTGTAGTCCCTAATCAGCTGGCAGTGATCAAGTGAATAGGTACCTGGTGTAATTCGTGAGTTGTGACCCGCTGCTTAAAAGGGAAAAAATAAACACCTGAAGAAATACCATGGATGGCCTGATTATCCCGGATCTGCTTTTTTAAGGTTGTCGTATCGTAGTGTTGATATGGCAGATACTTAGGATTAATGAGTAAATTTTCAGCCACTAAGGATGCCACATAGTTGAATTAAGTTGTAGATTATTATTATTATTATTATTATTATTATTATTATTATTATTATTATTATTATTATTATTATTATTATTATTATTATTATTATCTCTTCCCCCACTCTCTCTCTCTCTCTCTCTCTCTCTCTCTCTCTCTCTCTCTCTCTCTCTCTCTCTCTCTCTCTCTCTCTCTCTCTCTCTCTCTCTCTCTCTCTCTCTCTCTCTCTTACACGCACGCACGCACACACACACACACACACACACACACACACACACACACACACACACACACACACACACACACACACACACACACACACACACACACACACATGAACGCGCACACACACACACACACACACACACATACACACACACACACAAATTTTTGTCTCGTTCAAAGAAAAAGTTATTTGGTCTACAATTGAATAATAAATCTTGATAGTTTTCCTTTAAGGTGTATGTGTGTGTGTGTGTGTGTGTGTGTAGTGATGATAATAATGATAATAATAATAATAATAATAATAATAATAATAATAATAATAATAATAATAATAATAATAGTAATAATGATAATAATAATAATAATAATAATGATAATAATAATAATAATAATAGTAATAGTATTCGGTTTATTAATCTTGTAGCCTTATAGCTGAAAATACACTTGTTAAATGTTAACTAACATGCTAACATACATACGTATGTATGCTAGCATACATAAGTATACATTAACTCTAACGAAGTATCTTACAGTTTGATACTATGGTTGCCAGACGGCGCCGACCAACCAGGATGATCATGCACCCTGTGTATTTTTCCAAGAGTTTGTTTCTCCTTCCTATGCCTCGGGTCACAATTCTAGGCTTACACCAGGTTCCCAGTCACTGTTAGGTGAACAGGATTACACTGCAACAAAGTTCACACAAAGACTTTTGATCTTGCCCAGGAATCAAACTCAGGCCCTCCCTGTTGTGATGTGATATGATATATGTGTGTGTGTGTGTGTGTGTGTTTACCAGTTTGTATTTACATATTTGTATTTTTTTCACATCCTGATCGCTTTCTGTTTTCTTCAGTTCAATTCAATTAAATTCTTTCAATCTGTTTTCCTTTGATGATGGGTCTCCTACCTCACACAAATCTTTTACACCTATCTTTATTCTCCTTTTTTTGCTATATATTTATATACAATAATGATTTCTCCTCACTTTCGTCTTTCCTCCAGTTATAATTGTTCTAATTTTTCTAATCCCTCTCCTTAAACTTAAGCTTCTAACACCTGGCACCTATTTTTTAGCTACTCTCTCTCTCTCTCTCTCTCTCTCTCTCTCTCTCTCTCTCTCTCTCTCTCTCTCTCTCTCTCTCTCTCTCTCTCTCTCTCTCTCTCTCTCTCTCTCTCTCTCTAACTATATATTTGTTAACTGATTTCCTTATCTCTTGCAATGAAATATTTATTTATGTGTTTCTTCCTTTAGAATTTAAGCAGATATCTGGGTTAGGTAAATCTCAACGTTCTTGCTTTTTTTGTTTATTATCGTGGCAAATGAAACACATTTCTAACAACTTTGCTTCTTCATCTTGTCCCCTTTTATTTCAACCTGATGGCACCACTACTATCTCATATATTTCTAAAGCTGAACTCTTTGCTCAAACCTTTGCTAAAAATTCCATCTTGGATGATTCAGGTCTTGTTCCTCCCTCTCCTCCACTCTCCGACTATTTCATTCTACCCAGCAAGATCCTTCGTAGTGATGTTTTCCATGCCATCGGTGGCCTGAACCCTCGGAAAGCTTATGGACCTGATGGGGTCCCTCCTATTATTCCCCGAAACTGTGCCTTCGTGCTTGTCCCTTGCCAAGTCAAACTCTTCCAACTCTGTCTGTCAACATTTCTTTTCCTTTCTGCTGGAAATTTGCCTACATTCAAGTTTTTTTTTTTTACAAGGGTGGCCGATCTAATCCCTCAAATTACCGTTCTACTGCTTTAGTTTCTTGCCTCTATATTTTTTAATCTATCCTTAACAAAAAGATTCTTAAATATCTATTCCTTCACAGCCTTCTATCTGATGGCCAGTATGTGTTCCATCGAGGTCGCTTTACTGGTGATCATTTGACTTTCCTTACTGAATCTTGTACTTCCTATTTTAGGGATTTTGCTGAAACTTTAGCTCTTGCCTCAGACATATCAAAAACTTTTGATAGAGTCTGTCACAAACTTTTGATTTTCAAACTATCCTCCCACAGCTTCTATCCTTCTCTGTAACTTCATCTCGAGTTCCCTCTTGGAGTCTTCTATTGTTGCTGTGGAAGACGGTCACTATTCTTCTCCTAAATCTATTAACAGTGGCGTTCCTCAGGTTTCTATCATGTCACTCACTCTCTCCCTGTTTATTCATGAATGATCTAAATCAAACTTCTTATCCTATCCACTCCTACACTGATGATACCACCCTGCACTTTTCCACGTCTTTTTTTTTTATAGACGTCCAACCCTCCAGGAAGTAAACAGTTCACGCATTGAATCCACAGAGCGCCTGACTTCTAATCTATCCAGAATTTCTGGTTGGGGCAGAGCAAACTTAGTATTGCTCAATGTCTCAAAAACTCAATTCTTTCATCTTTCAACTCGACGCAACCTTCCAGATAACTATCCTCTCTTCTTCAATGACACTCAACTCTCATCCTCTTTTACACGGAACATCCTTGGTCTGTCCTTTCCTTATAATCTAAACTGGAGACTTCACACCTCATCTCTTACTAAAACAGCCTCTATGAAGCTAGTCATTTTGAACTGTGTCCGCCAGTTTTTCTCATCCATCCCCTGCTAACTTTGTACAAGGGCCTCATGCGCCCATGTATGGAATATACTTCACAGCTGTGCCGGGGCTTCACTCATACCGCTATTTTGAACAGGATAGAATCAAAAGCTTTTCGTCTTATCAATTTCTCTGACTGTCTTTAACCTTTTTCTCATCGCCACAGTGTTGCATCTCTTGCTGCCTTCTACTGCTATTTTCATGTTAACTGGTCTTCTGATCTTGCTAACTGCATGCCTCCCCTCCTCCCGCGGCCTCGCTGCACAAGACTCTTCTTTCCCTCATTCTTATTCTGTCCACTTCTCTAATGCAAAAGTTAACCAGTATTCTCAATCATTCATCCCTTTCTCTGTTAAACTCTGGAGCTCCCTGCTTGCTTCTGTATTTTTTCTTCCTCTGACTTGAATTCTTTCAAGAGGAAGGTTTCAAGACAATTATTTATTAATTAATTATTTTTTTTACCATTCTATTTGACAGGATTAAGGGAATTGGCAATAAGTGAGCCTTTTATGTTCTGCTTATTATTATCGTTCTTATGCCCCTGGCCAGTGGCTGTTTTACATAAAAAAAAAAAAAAAAACTCGATGTCATCCCCCTGCCCCTCCCTCCAAAAAAAGGTATTTTCCGATGCAGTAAGACAAGTTTGACAAGGAAGGACTAAAAACAAGTCAGG
>NC_087164.1:25869922-25887422 GCF_035594125.1 Scylla paramamosain
CACCGATATGGAAAACAGCCATAAGAATCTGACTAAGTATCTCTGTGACCTTTGAACACAATCAGGAAGAGAGAGAACAAAGAGTCTACTAAGATAACATGCTCAAAAAAAAAAAGCGGTTTCCTCCACGCAAAGATCGTACTGAAACTTACGAAATTTTCTGAAACTGGTTAGCGCAATGTCTGTTTTTTTTTGTTTTTTTTTTCTGAATTATACTCTCACCTACTATGAACTGACGCCTGGAGTGACGACTGGGTTCAAGAACTGATATGAAGACCAGTTTGATGAAGTGGTGAACGGGTTGCGGGTGTCATCACTCAACTTAGGTGGATGGAAGATAATGCATTGAAACACTGGTCACGTCAAGGGAGATCGTGGTTTTCTTGAAGTAATTCACGAGGACTTGACAGTGAGTGTATTTGCGTGTGGAAATAAATGGTATGAGTTATTGTGATGTGAGCAAAAAAAAAGGCAGCAAGTTGTAAAATTAAGTATGTGATGAAAAAAAAAAAGAAAAGACGTTTTGCCGCCCACTTAGCATTTCTGTTACTAAGAATAGGGATACGGTGGGCCTCTTTTTTTTTAACAGGCAAATTCTGCTAACTTCCCCAAGGTGGTTTTGTTTTTTTTCGATGAGCGGTTCGATGACTGACACACCAGTCACAGAATAAGCGTATACACAGCTTATACTATAATCATCCCTCTGAATGAAAGATATGTGTGGAAAATCTCGAACATTTCTTTAATAGTTGTTTGATATAATGAAGGTCTTTTTTTTATGTAACGGTATATCAAGGATGACATGAGCCAAGTCCCCAATATTAGTAGTAATCAGGGTAGGACAAGAAATAAAGTGTTGAAACTTGATATAGTTAGATGTAAAAAGAGAAAGAAAGGATTTGCTTATCAGATAGCATGATAAATGAAAACAGTATATATAATCAAGTTGCTAGTACTGAGTCATTATGAAGCTTTGAAACCAGATTAGAAAAAAAAATCATAAAAGAGGAGAACGATTTGCTGTTGCAATGACGTCCTCTTGCAGGTTCCCTTATTTTTTAATGCTCTTATTTTCTTATCCAACATACAAGACACTTATCCTCCAATATGCGATGATTCTTTTGACTTCGCCTTCGGAAATTCCACTCAAGTAAAGTATTGGACACAGAAAATAACCATGAAAGAAACATTAGTTGGAATGGAGGTATTTATTTAACGCGACTTACAGAAAGATATATAGACACACTAACATGGAGAACCTTTGGAAGCAAATGTCTCTAACCAGAAGATATATATTTAGAAATAATTGAGTGTGAAACCATCAACCTCTCAGTAAAAAACAAAACAAAAACAAAAACACGAGGAAGTGAGCGCCATGCTGAAAGGTAAAAGTCGTGACATTTGTGAACGATATTCTAAGGGCTTCCTTTTTCTTGTCCTCGCTACAGTATAACGTGACATTTCTCTTTAACAATTCACGACACCACTCATTTAGTTCTGTCGGTAAAGGACCTATTCATCAACATACTCTGCTGCTTTTGATGCCAGCATTGCATTTGATGTACGTAGACTTCATTTAATAAGGACTTTAGAAGGGTAAAGTTTGATATTATCTCTGGGACAAGGAATAAATTTCTTCGGCCTCGCTCGATCTTAATTATTTTAGTAATATATAGTAATCATTCATTTTCAAACACACACACACACACACACACACACACACACACACACACACACACACACACACACACACACACACACACACACACACACACACACACACACACTGGTTATGCCTTCCACTGATCCACTGCTCCCTCTGAGACATTATTGCATATTTCTGTGCATCCTGATCGCTTTCTCTCTTTTTCATTTTTTTTTTTTTTTTGTGTTCCTCTGTTGTTGAGTCTCCTGCTTCACACAAATATTTTACACTATCTTTACTCTCTTCTTTTTTTGTTATATATTTATACACCATAATGATTGCTCACTTTCGTTTTTCCTTCAGTTATAAATATTGTAATTTCTCTAATCCCATTACTTAACCAAAACTTCTGACATCTGACACCGCTCTCTCTCTCTCTCTCTCTCTCTCTCTCTCTCTCTCTCTCTCTCTCTCTCTCTCTCTCTCTCTCTCTCTCTCTCTCTCTCTCTCTCTCTCTCTCTCTCTCTCTCTCTCTCTCTCTCTCTCTCTCTCTCTCTCTCTCTCTCTCTCTCTCTCTCTCTCTCTCTCTCTCTCTCTCTCTCTCTCTCTCACTGTGTGTGTGTATATATATATATATATATATATATATATATATATATATATATATATATATATATATATATATATATTAACTGATTTGTATATCTCTTCCGATCAGGTATTAATTACGTATCTTTCCTTCAAAATTTAAACAGTATCTGGATTAGCTTAAACTCTCAATGTTCTTCTTGGTTTACTATCGTGACAAGCGAAACACAAATGATCTCACAAAAAAATAAATAAATAAAAAGTATTATTTTCCAATGCAGTAACACAAGTTTGACAAGGAAGGAGATAGTAAGAAAAAGAAAATCGTGAATGATGCTGTTGAATATTGACTTGAAATATGTACAAAAGTTTACAAAGATACATAGAAAAAGGAAGATTGACAGCTTTCGAAGGCAAGAATACATTGAGACAATGTTTCTGTAGAGAAGTCTAATAGATGCCCATGTCGTCCACTATCTCAATGTATGAGGTGAGCATGATGGGCAGCACCTGCTCCATGTGCTCCATTTTATCGATGTCTTCCTGCGACACGGGCAGGCCCAGCGCGATGCGGTCCTCGAACACCTGGCGGGCTAAGGGGATGTAGGCCAGCAGCACGTCAAGCATGATTGTCCCCACAGTGGCGTTGGGATCCTTGAACAATGCGTCCATGGAAGCGAAGAAGCAAAGGACAAGCTGTCTTGCCTTCTCTGTAGCGTCAAGGTGCAGTTCCTTCATAAACTGGACGACCTGTGGGTCATTAGCGATGCCCTCCATGGCCCGCATGAGAGATGGCATCAGTTTTTCTGCTCTCTCCAGACGATTGTATTGATCCTGAGTCACATGCCTGCCGCTGGCCACGCGATCTTCCAGGTACTGTCTGAGGGCCTTGAGGAAAACATTGGATGCGTCCTTCAGATTATCCGTTATGGCAGATTCATTAGCTTGGAAAGCCACCCTGCTAATGGCCATCAGCACCCTCTGCCTGAACCTGGACCTGTCGGCAGGCCCGAAGTCATAAACCTTGAAGAGGTTTGTCAGAGAGTAGCGCGGGTTTACCTTTCCGTCGAAGACATCAGTCATCGCGTCCAGCACAGCGGGCAGTCGCTTCTCTACGTTTTCCAGATTCACGAACCGTTGTGGGTCCACGTGTTGACCGTTGCGGACGCGAGACTCCAGCACTTGGCGGGAGGCTTCCACCATTGCCATGCTCACGTCCTTGTACTCCTTCAATCCGGACCTGTGGTTCGGGTACAGAGAGATCATCATGAGCGGGCCAAATCCACTGCCGATGATAGCCATCAGCTCGTCGCGGGTAAGATCGGTGCCTTCAAACACTCTATATGATGAGACGCCCATGAAGGGATCAGACTTCTCGGAGGTAACTAAGGGCGGGGTGTGGATTGGACTGTGGAAGGTTTTGTAGGTGTACGTCACTGGGTCGTAGTAGCCGTATCCAGACGGCCCAGCAAGTGATGGGGAGGCGATGGTTGCCACCGCACAGACCAGCAGCTGGGGGAAGAAAAAATACAACAGGCCAGTGATATTGTGTAAAGCATATTTGTGTTACACAATACAGAATCAGTTATATGGATGACTGTCTTGTTCAGAACACTGCGTCATGAGTCAAACAAGCATTTAGATTTCATTCGGAATCAGATTTGCAGTTTGCAGTCGAGCTGGTGGTGAGTGGCACTAATTCCAGTTGTGTTTCTCGTTTTTCCAGTCTTAAGTCCTCTCATCTGGTAACGATCTCCTTATTGAGCCCGGCAACTGAGAGATTGCTTGCAGACCACATGACTAAGATTAAAAGAACTCGTGACGCGCAGTGAATGAAACTGTAACAAATATATTGACTTATATGTTCACCCGGCAACACAAATACCCAAACATACACATACACACACATGCTCTCTTTCTCTCTTTCTCTCTCTCTCTCTCTCTCTCTCTCTGCTCAAGAAAATACCACTTTCTGATCCTTATGTAATATTTTTATACACATGAATTTCCTCAATGAACTCAATACCAACGCACATACACACACACACACACACACACACACACACACACACACACACACACACACACACACACACACACACACACACACACACACACACACTCTCTCTCTCTCTCTCTCTCTCTCTCTCTCTCTCTCTCTCTCTCTCTCTCTCTCTCTCTCTCTCTCTCTCTCTCTCTCTCTCTAGTCTTTAGTTTGATCAGGTATATGGAGGGTGTGTCCGTGCTTGTGTGTATGATAATGTTTGTGTGTGTGTGTGTGTGTGTGTGTGTGTGTGTGTGTGTGTGTGTGTGTGTGTGTGTGTGTGTGTGTGTGTGTTGGTTTGTTGGATAAGTTGCTTTGTCGGCCTTATTGAAGGAAAAGCTAAACATTAAATTAGTGAACATATTTAGAGGTTAGGAAATAAATATTCCAGGCACATTTTTCTTCCTAGGGAGAGAGAGAGAGAGAGAGAGAGAGAGAGAGAGAGAGAGAGAGAGAGAGAGAGAGAGAGAGAGAGAGAGAGACCACCACAACTTCAGTGACTGCCAACTTAGTGCTGAATACTTTTATTCTGAGACGTTAGGGAGCTTTAAAAGAGGATTAGACAAATTTGTGTATGGGGACAATAGATTTAAAGAAGTAGATAGCAGTAGTAGTTTCATGCAGGATCTGCCATGTGTAGGCCTGGTAGCTTCTTGGAGCTTTCCTGATTTTCTTATGCTCTTATGATTTTAACTAGTAAATCAATGCACTTCGAATGAAAAGAGTTTGGAATTGTATAACGTGTAACATCATCGCTTCTCTCGAACACACAAAGGAGCATCTGTAAAAATTTTCAGCATTTCAAAACCGAATAGCGCTTGTTTGTAAAGGCAGAGTGTGTACTCACCAGTTGCTTCATGATGGATTACCGTTCCTCCGTACAAATCTGTCGGTAACTCGATGAGGTGCTCTATATATATTACGTCAATTAAAGGATAACTGTTGAGTTGCCACTTATTCGTTTTGTCTGATACCGCTCCAGTTCGTATTGCAAGGTGAAGATGACTAACTCGTTGAATAATGTTGCTGTCTGTTTTTATTTATTTTTTTCTCTTATTCTTGGAAAGAACCACTTGTCTAATTATTACTTTTCCATTGTTGCCGTCCTTGTACATAGAAGACAGGAAGAAGTCTTACTGATAGGGATATCTGTCATGGTGATCGATAGTAATATTTTATCCGTTTGCTTTTGTTTCCCTGAGTGTCTCTGTGTGAGTGTGTTACATGTAAGCCTACATAGATTCCTATCATGGAAATGCTTGGTATTGTATCTTAATTGTGTTGGTTTTAATTGCATATCTTTGTTCGGCTTTTGTCATCTTTGCCTGTCTCTGTAGGGTTACATTATTGATCTCCGTGGAATACAATATGTTTGCAGTGTCATGTATTATCGATGATGAATATATTACATTGTTTTGTGATCAAGTGAGCTAATTGAGCTGTTTTAGGTGCTTCGTAATACATTCATTCCACTGCAGGGAAAGATGGTAACTATTATGAATGATAAAGTAAGCTATGCATGATGTCTTATTGGACGCTAGTTAAAGTAAGCAAAGTATTTCAGAGTATAAGGAAGGTATGGAAAATGTTGAGCGCTAGTGATACTGTGCTGTACTCACAAGAGATTTCATAATTTTCGTTTTGGATGCTGCATATCTATACGTCTTCGGTGACTCAAAATTTTCTTCGATTCCTTGAAATGATACAAATTCTGCAGTAATGATCTCCTTTGCCATTACATCTTCAAGGTAGAAATCTAATAAATAATGATGATCAATCTGCTCCCTATATGCAATTCATGGAAATAATTATAGATATTGTCTCCTGAACTCTTTTTTTTCTTTTTTTTTTACCTGTTCATACGTCGGAAGTTTTCAGAAAAAGTTGCATCGTAAATATAAAATTATTTCTCTCTCTTTTTTTTTTTTTTCTAAATAACGATATCTTTGGAGTCCTCACCACCTGGCTTAGTGGCTTATTGGTCAATTGGCTTTATAGGGCTTATTGTGTGACGAGCTTAGTAGCTTATTTGTTGACTGACTTAGAAGGATCCGAAGAACAGTTGTTAAGAAAACAGCGTTAGAAGATAGTGAAAGATACAACACTGCGGCAATGAGGAAGAGGGTGAAGACAGTCAGTTAGAGGAGAGGAATTGAAAAAGGCTTTTGATTCCACCCTGTCTAAGAGAACGCTATGAGTGGAACCCACCATACATGTAAATCATACTCCATACATGGACGGATAAGGCTCCTGTACGGGGTTAGCAGCTGGGAGGGGGTTAAAAATAGCTGGCGGAGACGACTCGGAACAACTGAATTCATAGATGCTGTTTTAACTAGAGATAAGATGTGAATTTTCCAGTCTAGATTATAAATTGAGGACAGACTGAGAATGTAAAGTGTAGAAGAGCCAGATAGTTCATTGCCACTGGAGAAGAGTGGACAGTTGTCTGGAAGATTGTGACGTGTTGTTGTTAAAGTGAAGAATTCGGTTTTTGAGGCATTAAACAATACTAAGTTTCCACTGCCCAAATCAGAAATTTTAGAGAGTTCAGAAGTCAGGCGTTCTGTGGCTTCCTTGCGTGAACTGTTTACTTCCTGAAAGGTTGGACGTCGACGAAAACACGTGAAAAAGTGAAGGATGGAATCATTAGCGTAGGAGTGGATAGAACAAGAAGTTTTGTATAGATCATTGATGAATAATAAATAGATAGATAGATAGACAGATAGGTAGATAGATAGGTAGATAATTTCATATCTCATTTTGGAATAGAGGAATGCATAAAAACTTAAATTCTTTGTTGGTATAGCTACATATTACAATAAGTTTAAAAAAATATATCCTGTGTGTGTGTGTGTGTGTGTGTGTGTGTGTGTGTGTGTGTGTGTGTGTGTGTGTGTGTGTGTGTGTGTGTGTGTGTGTGTGTGTGACACTAAATCACACTATTGCATATATACACGCAATACCTTGAGGTCGCCTTGTGAAGAAAAGCAGAACAACATTGTCAACAACTGTCGTGAAAATTGAAAGAAAATCTCATTATCGTTACTAAGATAAAAATGTTTATAACTAGCGCACACACACACACACACACACACACACACACACACACACACACACACACACACACACACACACACACACACACACACACACACACACACACTCTCTCTCTCTCTCTCTCTCTCTCTCTCTCTCTCTCTCTCTCTCTCTCTCTCTCTCTCTCTCTCTCTCTCTCTCTCTCTCTCTCTCTCTCTCTCATCTCTCCTAGTAGTACAATGGTCAGCGCACTGTATTCACAACCGGGAGGTCCCTGGTTGGAGTCCCGGGCCAGATCAGGAGTCTAACAGGGGACTCCTTGGTTGTGTAGTCCCTAATCAGCTGGGAGTGATCAAGTGAATAGGAACCTGTTGTAATTCGTGAGTTGTGACCCTCTGCTTTAAAGGGAAAAAATAAATACCTGAAGAAATACCCTGGATGGCCTGATATTCCCGGGTCTGCTGTTTTAGGCTGTCGGCGTCACATGGCAGACAAAGTACCGTAGATTTGGCAGATGCTTAGGATTAATATGTAGATCTTTCTCCGCTAAGGCCGCTACGAACTTGAATTAAATCCTGGATTATTATTATTATTATTATTATTATTATTATTATTATTATTATTATTGTTGTTGTTGTTGTTGTTGTTGTTGTTGTTGTTGTTGTTGTTATTCTATTGTTATTTTTATTTTTATTTTTAATATTAGACTGTTACGTTTAAAGAAGAATAATTCTTTGACTGGTCTACTGTTGAATAATAATCTTTATAGTTTCTCTTTAGTGTGTATGTGTGTGTGTGTGTGTGTGTGTGTGTGTGTGTGTGTGTGTGTGTGTGTGTGTGTGTGTGTGTGTGTGTGTGTCTAATAACAATAATAATAATAATAATAATAATAATAATAATAATAATAATAATAATAATAATAATAATAACACACACACAGACACACACCTTCTTCTCTGGTTATGCCTTCCACTGATCCACTGCTTCCTTTGGAACATTACTGTATATATCTGTACATACTGGTCGCTTTCTGTCTTCTTTTTTTTTTTCTGTGTTCTTTTGATGTTGCGTCTCCTGCTTCGTACAAATCTTTTACACTTTCTTTTCCACCTTTATTTTTTGTTATATATTTATACACCATAATGATTTCTCACTTTCGTCTTTCCTTCAGTTATAAATATTGTAATCTCTCTAACCTCATTCCTTAATTTAAACTTATGACATCTGACATACATCTTTCAGCCGCTCTCTCTCTCTCTCTCTCTCTCTCTCTCTCTCTCTCTCTCTCTCTCTCTCTCTCTCTCTCTCTCTCTCTCTCTCTCTCTCTCTAACTATATATTTGTTAACTGATTTGTATATCTCTTCCGATCAGGTATTTATCTACGTATCTTTCCTTCAAAATCTAAGTAGATATCTGTATTAGCTTAAACTCCCAATGTTCTTCGTTCTTTGTTAACTATCGTGGCAAGCGAAACAGACTCGATCTCACAAGAAAATAAAAGAAGATAAAAAGTAGTATTTTCCAATACAGTAACACAAGTTTGACAAGGAAAGACTGGAAACAAATCGAAATAGTAAGAAAAAGAAAATCGTGAATGATGCTGTTGAATATTGATTTGAAATATGCACAAAAGTTTACAAAGATACATATAAATAGGAAGATTGACAGCTTTCGAAGGCAAGAATACATTGAGACAATGTTTCTGTAGAGAAGAAGTCTAATAGATGCCCATGTCGTCCACTATCTCAATGTATGAGGTGAGCATGATGGGCAGCACCTGCTCCATGTGCTCCATTTTATCGATGTCTTCCTGCGACACGGGCAGGCCCAGCGCGATGCGGTCCTCGAACACCTGGCGGGCTGAGGGGATGTAGGCCAGCAGCACGTCAAGCATGATTGTCCCCACAGTGGCGTTGGGATCCTTGAACAATGCGTCTATGGAAGCGAAGAAGCAAAGGACAAGTTGTCTCGCCTTCTCTGTAGCGTCAAGGTGAAGTTCCTTCATAAACTGGACGACCTGTGGGTCATTAGCGATGCCCTCCATGGCCCGCATGAGAGATGGCATCAGTTTTTCTGCTCTCTCCAGACGATTGTATTGGTCCTCAGTCACACTCCTGCCGCTGGCCACGCGATCGTCCAGGTACTGTCTGAGGGCCTTGAGGAAAACATTGGATGCGTCCTTCAGATTATCCGTTATGGCAGATTCATTAGCTTGGAAGGCCACCCTGCTAATGGCCATCAGCACCCTCTGCCTGAACCTGGACCTGTCGGCAGGCCCGAAGTCATAAACCTTGAAGAGGTTTGTCAGAGAGTAGCGCGGGTTTACCTTTCCGTCGAAGACATCAGTCATCGCATCCAGCACAGCGGGCAGTCGCTTCTCCACGTTTTCCAGATTCACGAACCGTTGTGGGTCCACGTGTTGACCGTTGCTGACGCGAGACTCCAGCACTTGGCGGGAGGCTTCCACCATTGCCATGCTCACGTCCTTGTACTCCTTCAATCCGGACCTGTGGTTCGGGTACAGAGAGATCATCATGAGCGGGCCAAATCCACTGCCGATGATAGCCATCAGCTCGTCGCGGGTAAGATCGGTGCCTTCAAACACTCTATATGATGAGACGCCCATGAAGGGATCAGACTTCTCGGAGGTAACTAAGGGCGGGGTGTGGATTGGACTGTGGAAGCTTTTGGAGCTGTACGTCTCTGGGTTGTCGTCGCTGTCGCCAGTCAGCTTAGGAATTGATGCGGAGGCGATGGTTGCCACCGCACAGACCAGCAGCTGGGGGAAGAAAAAATACAACAGGCCAGTGATATTGTGTAAAGCATATTTGTGTTACACAATACAGAATCAGTGATATGGATGACTGTCTTGTTCAGGACACTGCGTCCCGAGTCAAATAAGCACTTAGATTTCATTCGGAATCAGATGAGACTTCGCTAAAAATAATTGTGGTTTCTTAATGAATAGTATTAGAAAGGAAACTTTGCAGTCAAGCTGGTGGTGAGTGGCAATTATTCCAACTGTTTCCCGGTTTTCCAGTCTTAAGTCCTTATTGAGCCCGGCCACTGAGAGATTCCTTGCAGACCACATGACTAAGATTAAAAGAACTCGTGAAGCGCAGTGAAAGACTGTAACAAGTACATTGACTTCTGTAGTCACCCAGCTACCCAACCACCCAAACACACATACATACACACCCATTCTCTCTCGCTCTCTCTCTCTCTCTCTCTCTCTCTCTCTCTCTCTCTCTCTCTCTCTCTCTCTCTCTCTCTCTCTCTCTCTCTCTGCTAAAGAAAATACCACTTTCTAATCCTTATGTAATATTTTGATACACTTTCCTCAATGAACTCAATACCAACACACGCGCACACACACACACACACACACACACACACACACACACACACACACACACACACACTCTAGTCTTCAGTTTGATCAGGTATATGGAGGGTGTGTCGTTGCTTGTGTGCATGGTAGTGTGTGTGTGTGTGTGTGTGTGTGTGTGTGTGTGTGTGTGTGTGTGTGTATGTGTGTGTAAATAAGCGGGTTTGTTGGCCTTATTGGAGGAAAAGCTAAACATTAAATTAATGAACATATTCAGAGATAAGGAAATAAATATTTCAGGCACATTTTTCTTCCTAGAGAGAGAGAGAGAGAGAGAGAGAGAGAGAGAGAGAGAGAGAGAGAGAGAGAGACCACCACAACTTCAGTGACTGCCAACTTAGTGCTGAATACTTTTATTCTGAGACGTTAGGGAGCTTTACAAGAGGATTAGACAAATTTGTGTATGGGGACAATAGATTTAAAGAAGTAGATAGCAGTAGTAGTTTCATGCAGGATCTGCCATGTGTAGGCCTGGTAGCTTCTTGGAGCTTTCCTGATTTTCTTATGTTCTTATGATTTTAACTAGTAAATCAATGCACTTCGAATGAAATGGGTTTGGGATTGTATAACGTTTAACATCGTTGCTTCACTCTAACACACAAAGGAGCATCTATAAAAATTTTCAGCATTTCAAAATCGAATAGCGCTTGTTTGTAAAGGCAGAGTGTGTACTCACCAGTTGCTTCATGATGGACTACCGTTCCTCCGTACAAATCTGTCGGTAACTCGATGAGGTGCTCTATATATATTACGTCAATTAAATAATAGGTGTTGAGTTGCCACTTATTCGTTTTCACTGATTCCGCTCCAGTTTGTATTGCAAGGTGAAGATGACTAATTCGTTGAATAATCTTGCTGCATGTTTTTTTTTCTTTCTTATTCTTGGAAAGAGCCACTTATTACTTTTATATTGTTGCCATCTCTCTCACGCTAGCTAAAGTAAGCAAAGTATTTAAAAGTATAAGGAAGTATATGGAAAATGTTGAGCGCTAGTGATACTGTGCTGTACTCACAAGAGATTTCATAATTTTCGTTTTGGATGCTGCATATCTATACGTCTTCGGTGACTCAAAATTTTCTTCGATTCCTTGAAATGATACAAATTCTGCAGTAATGATCTCCTTTGCCATTACATCTTCAAGGTAGAAATCTAATAAATAATGATGATCAATCTGCTCGCTATATGTAATTCATGTAAATAATTACAGATATTGTCTCCTGAACTCTTTTTTTTTTTTTCACCTGTTCATACGTCGGAAGTTTTCGGAAAAAGTTGCATCGTAAATATAAAATGATTTCTAATTTTTTTCTAAGTAATGATAATATCCTTGGAGTCCTCACCCCCTGGCTTAGCGGCTTATCGGCCAATGGCCTTATAGTGCTTATTGTGTAACGGGATTAGTAGCTTATTCTTGACTGACTTAGTAGGATCAGAAGAACAGTTAGTAAGAAAATAGCGTTAGAAGATAGCGAAAGTTACAAAACTGCGGCAATGAGAAAGAGAGTGAAGACTCTCCTCAGTTAGAGGAGAGGAGTTGATAAGACGAAAAGCTTTTGATTCCACCCTGTCTAAAAGAACGGTATGAGTGGAACCCCCATACATGTAAAGCATACTCCGTACATGGACGGATAAGGCTCCTGTGCGGAGTTAGGAGGTGGGAGGGGGTGAAAAAAAACTGGCGGAGACGACTCTGAACAATCAAGTTCATAGAAGCTGTTTTAACTAGAAATAAGATGTGAAGTTTCCAGTCTAGGTTATAAATGCAGAACAGACTGAGAATGTAAAGTGTAGAAGAGCCAGATAGTTCATTGTCACTGAAGAAGAGTGGACAGTTGTCTGGAAGATTGTGACGTGTTGATAAAGTGAGGAATTCGGTTTTTGAGGCATTAAACGGGGAACTCCTTGGTTTTATAGTCCCTAATCAGCTGGCAGTGATCAAGTGAATAGGAACCTAATATAATTCGTGAGTAGTGTCCCGCTGCTTATAAGGGAAAAAATAAACACATGAAGAAATACACTGGACGGCCTGATTGTCTGCTCTTTTAGGCTGTCGGCGCTATGTGGCAGCCAAAGTACCGTGGTGTTGATATGGCAGATGCTTAGGATTAATGTGTAGATTTTCTTCTGCTAAGGCCGCTACAAACTTGAATTAAATCCTAGAATATTTTTATTATTATTATTATTATTATCATTATTATTATTATTATTATTATTATTATTATTATTATTATTATTATTATTTTCATTATTATTATTATTATTAATTCCTTGACTAGTCTACTGTTGAATAATAATCTTGATAGTTTCTCTTTAGTGTGTGTGTCTGTGTGTGTGTCTGTGTGTGTGTGTGTGTGTGTGTGTGTGTGTGTGTGTGTGTGTGTGTGTGTGTGTGTGCGTGTGTCTGTGTGTGTGTGTGTGTGTGTGTGTGTGATAATGATAATAATAATAACAATAATAATAATAATAATAATAATAATAATAATAATAATAATAATAATAATAATAACACACACACAGACACACACCTTCTTCTCTGGTTATGCCTTCCACTGATCCACTGCTTCCTTTGGAACATTACTGTATATATCTGTACATACTGGTCGCTTTCTGTCTTTTTTTTTTTTTCTGTGTTCTTTTGATGTTGGGTCTCCTGCTTAGTACAAATCTTTTACACTTTTTTCCACCCTTATTTTTTTGTTATATGTTTATACACCATAATGATTTCTCACTTTCGTCATTCGTTTAATAATAAATATTGTAATCTGTCTAACCCCATTCCTTAATTTATACTTCTGACATCTGACATACATCTTTCAGCCGCTCTCTCTCTCTCTCTCTCTCTCTCTCTCTCTCTCTCTCTCTCTCTCTCTCTCTCTCTCTCTCTCTCTCTCTCTCTAACTATATATTTGTTAACTGATTTGTATATCTCTTCTGATCAGGTATTTATTTACGTATCTTTCCTTCAGAATTTAAGTAGATATCTGTATTAGCTTAAACTCCCAATGTTCTTCGTTCTTTGTTAACTATCGTGGCAAGCGAAACAGACTCGATCTCAAAAAAAAATAAAAGAAGATAAAAAGTAGTATTTTCCAATACAGTAACACAAGTTTGACAAGGAAAGACTGGAAACAAATCGAAATAGTAAGAAGAAGAAAATCGTGAATGATGCTGTTGAATATTGATTTGAAATATGCACAAAAGTTTACAAAGATACATATAAATAGGAAGATTGACAGCTTTCGAAGGCAAGAATACATTGAGACAATGTTTCTGTAGAGAAGAAGTCTAAAAGATGCCCATGTCGTCCACTATCTCAATGTATGAGGTGAGCATGATGGGCAGCACCTGCTCCATATGCTCCATTTTATCGACGTCTTCTTGCGACACGGGCAGGCCCAGCGCGATGCGGTCCTCGAACACCTGGCGGGCTGAGGGGATGTAGGCGAGCACCACGTCAAGCATGATTGTCCCCACAGTGGCGTTGGGATCCTTGAACAGTGCGTCCATGGAAGCGAAGAAGCAAAGGACAAGCCGTTTTGCCTTCTCTGTAGCGTCAAGGTGTAGTTCCTTCATAAACTGGACGGCCTGTGGGTCATTAGCGATGCCCTCCATGGCCTGCATGAGAGATGGCATCAGTTTCTCTGCTCTCTCCGGACGACAGTATTGGTCCTCAGTCACATGCCTGCCGCAGGCCACGCGATCGTCCAGTTACTGTCTGAGGGCCTTGAGGAAAACATTGGATGCGTCCTTCAGATTATCCATAATGGCAGATTCATTTGCTTGGAAAGCCGCCCTGGTGATGGCTTTTTTTTTTTTTTTTTTTTCTCTTATTCTTGGAAAGAGCCACTAGTCTAATTGTTACTTTTCCATTGTTGCCGTTCTTGTACATAGAAGGCAGGAAGAAGTCTTACTGATAGGGATATCTGTCATGGTGATCGACAGTAATATTTTATCCGTTTGCTTTTGTTTCCCTGAGTGTCTCTGTGTGAGTGTGTTACATGTAAGCCTACATAGATTCATTCCTATCATGGAAATGCTTGGTATTGTATCTTAATTGTGTTGGTTTTAATTGCATATCTTTGTTCGGCTTTTGTCATCTTTGCCTGTCTCTGTAGGGTTACATTATTGATCTCCGTGGAATATGTTTGGGGTGTCATGTATTATCGATGATGAATATATTACATTGTTTTGTGATCAAGTGAGCTAACTGAGCTGTTTTAGGTGCTTCGTAATACATTCATTCCACTGCAGGGAAAGATGGTAACTATTATGAATGATAAAGTAAGCTATGCATGATGTCTTATTGGACGCTAGCTAAAGTAAGCAAAGTATTTCAAAGTATAAGGAAGGTATGGAAAATGTTGAGCGCTAGTGATACTGCGCTGTACTCACAAGAGATTTCATAATTTTCCTTTTGGATGCTGCATATCTATACGTCTTCGGTGACTCAAAATTTTCTTCGATTCCTTGAAATGATACAAATTCTGCAGTAATGATCTTCTTTGCCATTACATCTTCAAGGTAGAAATCTAATAAATAATGATGATCAATCTGCTCCCTATATGCAATTCATGGAAATAATTACAGATATTGTCTCCTGAACTTTTTTTTTCTTTTTTTACCTGTTCATACGTCGGAAGTTTTCGGAAAAATTTGCATCGTAAATATAAAATTATTTCTCTTTTTTTTTCTAAATAATGATATCTTTGGAGTCCTCACCACCTGGCTTAGTGGCTTATTGGTCAATTGGCTTTATAGGGCTTATTGTGTGACGAGCTTAGTAGCTTATTTGTTGACTGACTTAGAAGGATCCGAAGAACAGTTGTTAAGAAAACAGCGTTAGAAGATAGCGAAAGATACAACACTGCGGCAATGAGAAAGAGGCTGAAGACAGTCAGTTAGAGGAGAGGAATTGAAAAAAGCTTTTGATTCCACCCTGTCTAAAAGAACGCTATGAGTGGAACCCACCATACATGTAAATCATACTCCATACATGGACGGATAAGGCTCCTGTACGGGGTTAGCAGCTGGGAGGGGTTGAGAAAAACTGGCGGAGACGACTCGGAACAACTAAGTTCATAGAAGTTGTTTTAACTAGAGATAAGATGTGAAGTTTCCAGTCTAGATTATAAATAGAGGACAGACTGAGAATGTAAAGTGTACAAGAGCCAGATAGTTCATTGTCACTGGAGAAGAGTGGACAGTTGTCTGGAAGATTGTGACATGTTGATAAAGGGAGGAATTCGATTTTTGAGGCATTAAACAATATCAAGTTTCCACTGCCCCAATCGGAAATTTTAGAGAGTTCAGAAGTCAGGCGTTCTGTGGCTTCCTTGCGTGAACTGTTTACTTCCTGAAAGGTTGGACGTCGACGAAAACACGTGAAAAAGTGAAGGATGGTATCATTAGCGTAGGAGTAGATAGAACAAGAAGTTTTGTATAGATCATTGATGAATAATGAATAGATAGATAGATAGATAGATAGATAGATAATTTCTTTTTTCAATTTGGAATATAGGAATTCATAAAAACTAAAATTCTTTGTGAGTGGAGCTACATATCACAATAAGTTAAAAAAATATATCCTGTGTGTGTGTGTGTGTGTGTGTGTGTGTATGTGTGTGTGTGTGTGTGTGTGTGTTTGTGTGTGACACTAAATCACATTATTGCATATACACTCGTAAATCTTTGAGGTCACCAAGTGAAGAAAGGCAGGCGGTAAGCATTGTCAACTACTGTCGTGAAGAATGAAAATTGAAAAAAATCTCATTATTGTTACTAAGATAAATGTTTATAACTAGCGCGCGCGCGCACACACACACACACACACACACACACACACACACACACACACACACACACACACACACACACACACACACACACACACACACTCACCTGTTAGTGGAGTGATCAGCGCACTTGATTGACAACCGGAAGCTTTCTTTCCAAAGCAAAATATAATATTAGTTCAATGAAACATGATTATACAACTATTTTGAAGAGGTGTATGTTTCTTTACGTGGTTTGCTAAGTTGATATCAGAGTATGGAGCAATGGATTAATGTTCATGATAATGACATCTTGAGTGTTACATGCTGTGATTACTCTAAGAAAAAATAATATATTTGCTGACTGTAGCTCATTGAAAGAAACGAGTTGTTCCAATTTCTGTGGTCGGCAAGTAATATGTAAACTGTAAGGATGAGAGAACACGTGTGGTGGGATAAAGATTTTTATTTGACGAGACTTACAAGTGAGAATTGATGGAATGATATAGAATGACTTATAAATACATTAGCATATAGGATATTTTGAAACAAATTCTTCACCTCAGAAGATATTGATTTAAAGAATAATCACTAGTGAAAATAAATTAGTGTTCAACCCTATCGGCCATCAGCCTCTCAGCGGAAAAAAATGAATAAGAAAAATAAGCAATTGTTAGTCAGCGCCGGGTGGAAAGATCGTTTATGGGATGCCGAGGTCGTCGACCACCTTGACGTAGGCGTCCAGGATGATGGGCAGGGTTGTCTCCATCCTCTCCAGGTTATCAAAGTTTTCTTGTGTTACGGGTTTGCCCGCAGCCAGGCGGTCCTCGAAGACTTGGCGGGACGCAGGTATGTATGCGAGGGTGACGTCACGCATCATTTCAGCAGCAGAGGCGTCAGTGTCCTCGAAAATGGCGTCCATGGAAGCGAAGAAGCCGTTGACAAGATATTTTGCTCTTTCCTGAGGGTCAAGCTGCATTCTCTTCATGAAGTCGACAAGAAATTTATCGTGGACAACAGTGA
>NC_087164.1:25892422-25929922 GCF_035594125.1 Scylla paramamosain
TTAGATCTATCCCACTATTGGAAATACTTGAAGCACACCCTCATACCTGCCACTTAAGACGCGACCGAGATCAGACCAGTACTTAATGGGAGCGTATATTTTGAGATAATTGTAGGATATGTGAGAGACCAGGTGTGTGGGTCAGGTGAGGGCATTAGTCAGGCAGGTCAGATTAATTTATTTAATGGCGCCAGAACAATGGAGGTAATATGGCGTAGGTGTGTCTTGAGATATTTCCCAACGGTAGTGACGACTGGGTGGTGGGGAACCGTAGCCCAGTGGACTGTATGCAGATGCTACTGGAAGGTATAGTGGTGAATATCCCTGAGAGAGACAAGGCTACAGTCCCCGAGGAAGGTCCCATGCTTATTGGTGCTTATTAAATGCATGATTTATTTATTTACTTTTATGTTTGTGCCGAAATGTCAACCTGCTAGTTGGTAACAATAAATGAATTGAATGACCAGGTTTTCCATCTCAGGATAAGTGTTTATGCTTTATTTCTATTTTCTTATTCAAATCTTCAGTGTTAGTAATCGGGACACGACAAGAAATTATGGGTTAAAGCTTGATAAAGTTAGATTAAAAGAAAAGGATACGAAGGAATTGGCTCCCAAATATAGTGTTAGTTGGGAGGAATACAATTAATAATCAGGTTGCTAGTACCGAGTCATTAGATAACCAGTTTGCTGCTTCAGTAAAGATTTGTTGTCTACTATTTAAGAAGTAACAGATAAATAATGAACATTATTGTTATTACTCTTCCATTCAAGTCTAGTGTCAAACTATAAAACCAGAAATCTAATTGAATTTTCAAAACTGAAATATTGTCGGTAGCGGACTGTCGTAAAAGAACCTGAAGTATTTAGTTCAGGACGTCCGTTAGCAGAAAACTTTACTTCCCACCGCGAGGCCCAAAGTGTGGAAAGGAAGAATGTGGGGGAGGGAATAAACTGGATCAAACTACGAAGGTGAAAGCTGCGGGGAGTGTAATGATGCAGAGTGGTGTGCGTAGAGAGAGAAAGTACTCATGATTACAAGGGACGTGAGTGAATCAAAGAAAGTACCATTGTTCATAACAGACTACTCAAAGGTACTTGGACTGGACACACTTCCTCAAGGCGCTGCGCTCTCGTGGGCATAAACATTTGAGATTACGTGATGACCTAATTTCGTTCTATGGTGAAAGTAATTGAACGAGTGAATCTGGGCCGGGATGTTATGCCATTGTGTCCCTGACTTGCGATGGAGCTAGATTGGTCGCGCAGCAGTTCTTTAGAGCAAGGGAAAACACTTTTATCGTAAAGTTAGTATGCGTATTGTGCCCACCAGTACAGACATCAGAATCCAGATGTATTTGCTGCTCCCATGCCCGTCTTTTGCAGGTGGAGGCAATGTCGATGAGAATTCATAACAGGCAAATCAAATATGAGACAAACAAAGAGCCTGGTAGGGTTGCTTCCAACAATGCAGGTCAACGGGGCTGGCCAGCATTCACACCAGCACCTCCCCGCGGCGACAACCTGGTCTTTTTGTTCTGCTATGTTTTGAAATTTATGGCACTACAATTCCCATGGGTGTACTTGAACTGCAGATAGAGGCGGTGACAAGGCTGATGCTACCTCTGGATTATGGACGTCCGTGTGTGTCTATGGTGGAGTGTGTTCGAGGTCCCCGGTCCCTCACACAAAGATACCAGGCGGCGTGTAACGGGATCTTCAAACTCCTCATTGGGTGGCAAAAGTATAGAAGTGTTTCGTGATATGCTCACTGTTAACTCTTTCCCAATGGGGTTGTTGCTGTTGCTGTTGTTGTTGTTGTTGTTATTGCTGTTCGGTTTATTTTTCTTCGTTTCCCTCCTTCTTTTGTAATGTTTTCTCTAATTATCTGTTATTGCGAATACTGACGCTACTACTACTACTACTACTAATACTACTACTACTAGTATTACTATTACTACTGTCACTGCTGCTACTGCTGCTGCTGATATTGCTGCTGCTATTGCTGCTTCTGCTGCTGCTGCTGCTGCTGCTGGTGCTGCTGCTGCTACTGCTGCTACTGCCGCCGCCGCCGTCCCCGCCCCCACTATGGCCTCAAATCTGAGATCAAATTTCTAGCGGGATTCTTTCAACTATGTATAGAATACATCGTGTGGAAACACACACACACACACACACACACACACACACACACACACACACACACACACACACACACACACACACACACACACTCACTCTCTCACTTTCACTTACTTTCTCTCTCTCTCTCTCTCTCTCTCTCTCTCTCTCTCTCTCTCTCTCTCTCTCTCTCTCTCTCTCTCTCTCTCTCTCTCTCTCTCTCTCTCTCTCTCTCTCTCTCTCTCTCTCTCTCTCTCTCTCTCTCTCTCTCTCTCTCTATATATATATATATATATATATATATATATATATATATATATATATATATATATATATATATATATATATATATATATATATATATATATATATTGTCTTGCATGTATAGTGCAGGCAGCATTTTACTCTCCATCTATTTTATGCTAAATATGTGCGAGCAAAATTTTTTTCTTTATTCTCCCTTTTTACTTACGGCAATTTATCTTTTTATCAGAAGTTTTATTCACCTTATTTACTACACATTGCATTTTTACTCTTCCATCCTTTTGACACCAATCTTCCTTTCACAAAAAAAAAAAAAAAGAAGAAAAGAATGGAGCGACACGAGGACAAGACAGCGCATTCGGGCAGAAATACTTGCCAACCTACACGTCTGCAAACTAGTACATAGGACCTTATTCTGAAACTTTTCTACACCGCACCTCCATTACAGCTACACTGGTTTTTAAGAGTGTTTTCATGATTTTAGTGGCAGATTATCAAGATTCCTACATTGTCAACAGGATAAACACTCTTGACAACTCTGATAATTATCTCTGCGGCCTTTGAAAATAATCGTGGTGAGAGAGCAAAGCGTTTCAGAATACTGTCCATACGTTCATTCTTATTCTCATGTGATTTTAATCCCACGCTTCGTAACGCATTTTGTCCGCTGCCCAAAAATAATGTGACGTGCCTTATACAGTTACGCGCTAGTTCCTTCTGTAGCCTTCTTACGTGCCTGTCGCTTGCCACACTCGACCTGGTTCAGCGCAGAGCATTATCAAACTTGTCAGAACTTTGTCTCTACTTGCAGTAAGAAAAGGAAGTAAGGGAACAAAATGGCATTGAATTTGAAAGTTAACGATACTCTTTGTGAGGGTGTTGAAATCACTAGAGAGAGAGAGAGAGAGAGAGAGAGAGAGAGAGAGAGAGAGAGAGAGAGAGAGAGAGAGAGAGAGAGAGAGAGAGAGAGAGAGAGAGAGAGAGAGAGAGAGAGAACAGAATTTATGTAGGAAGGAAGGCGGAGCAAGCAGTTACTTGCTCTGCACGTTTTTCCCCACATAGCAGCAAAGGCATCAGTAGTGTGGTGCGTAGCAGATAAAAGTTTGATATATTATTATTCAGTTTATTCTTCCCTTCAAGTGTTTAGTACGCGTGGTATACCAACAGTGATATAAACTAACTCTCAGTAATTTTTTCTCTTCCATCATTCCCTACTTGGTTAATTTCACTCCTAAGTTACTTCAAGACACTTCACAACCTCTTTATGAGTCGTACGAATGTTTGTACGCTGGAATTCTCAGTGAGTTAATCCGTCATTTGTCAGAAACTTGAATGAGTTGTCCAATTCATTCTACAGACACCTCAATATTCAAATATCACGTGAATGCATATTTTAAGAAATATGTAATTTATTTCCTTTGCTTTGTCGTCTATCCTTCTCTCCGGTATCTCTTTGCATTTTCTATTGGTCCATCGTGTTGTATCTGCACTCTGATGGAAAGACATTGGTAACTTTTAATGATTATAGTAACAATAAACCAGGTTTGGACTAGATTTCATACTGTCTTCAGTGGAGCTTTAGTATTCTGTGTAAGAGAAAGACCTTAATAACTGATAATATTAACAATAATCTAGTTTGGACTGGATCTCCAACTGCTTTTTTTTTAGGAAATGGCCTTTTTTCAATTAGTTTTGTTGCCCTCGGCTAGAGCCTGTCTTAATGATTCCTGTATTTTGGCAGACTTGTTAGGAATGTTCGCGTACACCTATACAAGTTAGAGGCCTTGCCGTTAGTGCGTGATGGCAGTAAAATTGAGAGAAAATCGTGGGAAAAAAACAGAAGGAAAGAGAAGAATTTTTCTTTCAACCATTAAACAATCTTTTAATGGCTAGAAAGGGGTGGTTTGAGAGGAATCGAGCGTCTGAATCGACTTTCTGATTCGTGATACTTAACTGTACACATAAAACTTTTAATGTTACTCCGGGCAAGGAAAGGGAGAGATTGTCGCTCACTTCAAGGAAAGAAAGGAGTAAAAATCCTCACCAGTTCACTCCAAGGTAGAATCGACAGGCGAAGTCAACCTAGAGACTATGACCCCATCGAAAAGGAGAAAGGAGAAACAAATGTGGCTCACTCGTCCCGGTAAAAATAACGTTAAGCTGCAGATTTTCACTCACTCAAAAAGGAGAAAGGTAGAAAATCCTCACTGATTCACTGCAGCGTAGAATCGATAAATAAAGTCAAGCTATAGATTATAATGAAACTGAAGAGAAGAAAGGAGGGGAAATTCTCACAAATCCATCCCAAAGTAGAGTCGATAGATAGTCAAGACGTGGATTGTCACTCAGCTAAAGAGAAGAAAGGAGGAAAAATTCTCACTAATTAATCGAACCCAAAGTAGAGTCGGTGAATTTAGTCAAATCAAAGACTATAATTCAAAGAGAAGAAAAGAAAGACTCACAGATTTAACCCAAAGTAGAATCAATACACAAAGCCAAATCATAGATTGTCACTCAGTCGCGAAGGGAGAAAGAATGAGGAAGTCCCACTAATCGAACCCGAGAAGGAGAAAGTGAATAAAAAATATAAAAAATCCTGTAAAATCGACACGTAAAGTGGAAATGTGACTCACTTTTCCATCTCGAGATAAAAAGCAATAAAAAAAATCAAACTTCCGAGGTATTCCTTCATCTGCAGTTAAGCAAGACATTCATAGGATGCGAAAGATAAAGTGACCGAGTGTCTACTGCTCGTACTCTTTAAAAAGTCTGATGCACAAGACATGTTGTAGAGCACATTAAATTTACAATTAAAGGATGGGGCGATAACTTACTGCTCTCCTTAGCACATGTATTTTCTTACACTCTGTAATCCATATGAGACCAATTTGACTGTTAGAAAGTTTATGGTTTATGTTGACCGTAAATTTTTCTTGACTGTTAATGGTATGTGTGTGTGTGTGTGTGTGTGTGTGTGTGTGTGTGTGTGCGTGTGCTTGTGTTATGAACTTTCGAGCTATTTCCTTCCTGTCATTTCAGGTAAATCGTCTCACAGAACCTAACCTAATCTAACATAGCATGATATCCTTCTTTTCAACTGACGGAACAGTCACCCAGTAGGTATATAGGAAGAAATTGGCTCTCAAATAGAGTGGTAGACGAATGGAACAGGCTCATTAACAGTTTTTTTTGTGCCGAGGCAATATTTATTATTACTATTATTCCTTTTTTAAGATTAGTGATATTCATGAATGGGGATGATAGGTGGAAGTAGGTAGGCATGTCTCCTAAAGTGACTGCCACGTGTAAGCTTGGTGGCTCTTTGCAGGTTCCCATATTTTCTTATGTTCTTATGTTCTGATGTACAGACATAACAGAATTGGTGATAAATATATTCTTGAACTTATAAGGTTATTAGCTTGCCCTGTCACACCAATAGAAGTATATACTGGAACTTTGTGAATGCTTGTGTAGCTAAAGAGATCAGTTTCCATTTGAAGTACACAAGTTTTATTCTTAAGTCACAGAGGCGCTCATTATCACACTTGTTAGCTCACCTCTGCATACCACTATGTAGCGTTCATAGAGAGAGAGAGAAAGAGAGGAAGAGAGATAGAGAATCATTCAGAATTAAAATGGCTTGGAAAAGTTCTATTTTTAAAGTATTATGAACAACGTGACTCATTTCCTAACAGGCAGAGTCTCTCTCTCTCTCTCTCTCTCTCTCTCTCTCTCTCTCTCTCTCTCTCTCTCTCTCTCTCTCTCTCTCTCTCTCTCTCTCTCGTCACCACAGCTTCTGGTAAATGAGAGTGTTACATAAGTTTGAAAGAAAATGGGTACGTTATCTTTCCCTAAAATACATTAAGGCTTTCTGTAACATTGTAAATCTCAGCCTAGGAACATTAAAGGTCATTAAAATTTTTGAATGCGTCTATTTTACGAGGCTGACGCGCGTGAACCTTTCGCCCATAAGTGCTATCCAGTGTTTATTATGTTGTAAACTTTCCTCATCTTTATACTCACCCCAATGTCACCTGAACTGAAATATCTCCCAGCAACACGTCAGATGATGTTGTGTAAGCGGCTGGTTTTCCTCCTTCAGCCTACAATGATGGATGCTGCAGGTCTTCTGGGCTGGCATTGGCCGTCACCTGCTTGCCCTATCTGGTGTGGCATAAGGGAAATGCATTTGACCAATATACAGAAGGAAAATGAAGTGAAGAAGTGAAGGGGGATCGCCAGTGTGTTGAGTTTCAAAAAGAATATCATAAGGAAGAATGATATTGGAATGTTTAATAGGTGTGTAAGAATGTTTTTCGATGTCTTTCTATTTGTGGTGTGTGCATGTGTTGAAATGGGTTGGAATGCAGTAAAAAATAAGTACGAGAGGTAGATTCAGTTTAAAATGGAACAGGAATGCGTAAGGATTGAGATAGAGTAGAAATAAATACAGGTTGCAATGGAGATAGGGATAGATAAAGGAATCTAATGGAAACAGAGATAGGTAAGGAATGAAATGAAGTAGAAATAGGCGAAGAAATTTGGTATGGAAAAAAAAAGAAAAGGACCAATACCTCGGGATATTGAACATTTTTCCAACCAATTATAATGAAAAAAAAGGAAGATAAATTTCATTCATAAAATAAAAAAATAGAAAATATGAAGAATATAAAAAAAATGATAATATAATAAAAAAAGTAAAAACGTGATATTTTACCAGCTAGCTTTTAAAAAATTTCCACACACAAAGAGCGTTATTTTATCTATTTATTTCTCTTCAGCGTGAATGGATGACGGAATTACATTGAGGGCATACAGAAAAGAAAAGAATATTCTGGATCAAGTAGGAATCAGATATTATTTCTTTTTGTTTGTGATGTCGTCTTAAGAATCACTGTCACCACTTATATTAATGCCGTCTTGTCCCTCTGATCCTTGTTAATAGCACCTTTAATTTCCTGTTTTTTTTTTTTGCCCTCCACTGATAGCTAGCTTTGCAATACATGACAGAGGGACAGTAAGAAAACTACAGGTGTAATTTTGCTACCAGTACCGTCTTGCCCTTCCAATCCTCGTGAAAAATGAATAATCCTGTGAATTCCCTGGTTGCTTTATGCCCTCACTGATGGCTTTGCATTACCTGAAGGAGGGACATTAAGAAAACTGCCGTGGTTATTAGGGATAGCGGGTGATTAACGGATGATGCATTATTTATTTCTGATACTACAAGGAAAGGCTTTGTTAGCTTGATGATTATCAGGTCCTGCCAACACCCATCCCGTATTTAAGAGCTTACCTGACTGACAAGAGTGATGGCAGGAAGAACAGGACTGACGTGATATCATGTGTTTGTGTTTATGTGTACGTGAGAAGCCGAGAACATCCAGCTTCTGATGTGTATTGAATTGTAAGTGATAGCCTTCTCACACACACACACACACACACACACACACACACACACACACACGATATATACAGTAGCGCACTTTCGCATTTTTTATGTCATACAGTTTTCTTACAATAGCTAATAAAAACAATAAAGACAGTGATTTTAAAATCGTTATCACCATATCGTAAAACAGTCAATGCAACATTCTTACAAGTAAAAATAGGAGTGAAATATCAGTAAAAGTAAGTTGAATAAAAACCGTCCGACTTTCTTTATTCATTTTGGCCCGAATTTCCAAGTTTTCCGTTGAGTCATGATAATGTATAAAGGTGGACGTGTTGCTCCCACGCCTCGTCTCTGAAATGAAACCACCGTTAAGGGCGTAGCAGTAACACCTGACCCGCTAAAAAGTGGCCCCCCGCGACCTTACACAATTTTCTGTACAGTGCTAAATGTATCGAGGTCACTGCTGCCGTGTTCACAAGTGTTACCATTCACTCGCCCCATTTGTCTGCATCCTCTGGTATTCGTACATACATTTTCAGTGGTCCCTTCATTCTGTCACGGAGTATATCGGAAGGTGGAGCGTTAAAGATACGTACAGACAGCCATGTAATCTGTCTTCTGTCACTCATTGCATCCTCATTTTTTTATACAGCGTCCAATGCTTTGACTATGACGGTAAATGTAACGTTATTGACCCAAAAAAAAAAAAAACATTGAGAACATCAGGTTAAAAAAATTCCGGTGTCTTCAGTGGTTCAGTATTTGTGTATTGGAGATGCGGGACAAGCCTTCAGCCTCCGCTCCGTGACCGCTTGGACACGATCACACGGTGCGTTCTGGGCAGCGACACGCCGTCACCCGTCCATTGTGAAATAAGAACCTAAGAACATGAGAAAACAAGAACACGTGGCAGTCCCTATGTAAAACATATCTACCTATATCAACCTATCATCCCCATCCATAGATATGTCGAATCTTCTTTTAAATCTCCTTATTAACTAGTACCTAAAATAGCAACATTAGTTATTTTAATCAAGCATCCCTTTATCTATAACATCAAAGAAACTGCATTTTTTTTTTTTTTTCAGGACATCCATTGATAGTTGTGCTGAAGTCCTTTTAAGCTTAAGCGGCGCGGAGGGCACCACAGTTTAAGGAGTTTCACTTGGGCAGTCAGCCAAATCCGGAAGTGCTAATTGCCACGTTCTGAAACACAAAATCATGAAGAGGAAACTGGTCATTATGTGAACAGGTTTTCATAGCTATTACACAAAGTTTTTCCTCAGTAAACTTTTCCTTGTACGTTAATAGGTCTTATGTTTCCTAGCCTCTAGTTGCTTTTATTTACCACATTATATTTCCAAATCCTTTGCGCGAATTATTATTTTTATTGTTTGGTTTTACAATAAAGGTGCATTTATGGATACAACATACTGTGGCCGATTTTTCCTCCTCTCTTCTATGCCAGATAAAATTTTATACACGCTGTCGACATTTCAGCATATTTTCCTATATTCCACGTGCCCCAGGAACCTTTGCAGTTTGCAGTTTCGTATTTACTGTTGTTTCTATGACTTATTTCTCTGTTATTTCGTCCTGATTCTGGTTGCATTCTTCCCTTTTATTTTTTTTTTTATGTTACTTTTTACGTGCTGAAAAACATAATAGGTAATCATTATTCTGTGTGCCCTAATTCTTTCTCTAGACTCGTTTTGTCAGCCCTTTTCTCTGATGTCAAATTAAATAAACAAATGAATAAATACATAAATAAGTAAATAACAGATGGGCTAGTAAAAAAAGAAATTCATGACAGAAAGAATGAGAGGATGAAAAATGAAATTCATGACAACCTGAGCGAATAAAGAAGTAAGCTTTATGACTGGTAGACTGAGCTAGTAAAGAAGTGAGTTCATGGCAGAGAGACTGACTGCATGATAGATATACAGTGTAGGTAGTGGAAGTGAGGCAGTGTTGAGAGGCAGAGGCGAGCGCAGGAAGCAATGACCGTTTATACTGGAAGAAATGCATAAAGGTTTTCTCGCATTGGTGCCCTCGATTCTGAAGGAGTTCTGCGTAGGGGCGGGAAGGCAGACACACGAGCAAATAGACTGATGGATAGTAAGTGCTATGCTTTATACGTTTTCGCAGCAAGAGATGGTGAACTATCAATGGTTGTATATATTGGAAGAAATACGTATGCATTTTCTCACACTGCTTCCTAATTTTCTGAAGCAATGTACAGAAGCAAAGAGGTAGAGATACGAGTAAATAGAGTGATGAATAGAGACTGCTATGCTTCGTGACTACAGTAAGGGATGGGGAATAGATATTTAACTTAGTCTAACCTCTCTCAAGTCATCTCAGAATATAAGAACATAAGAACATGATAACAAAGCGGAAGTTGCACAAAGCCATCAGGTCTACACGTGGCAGTCAGTCAGTATAAGACATACCACCGCAATACACGATCTTTTAGCTAACACATTCAATACTGAGCGACGTTCAGTAGAGACCTCAAGATAGGAGAAAAGCAATGCGATACAAGATACCCGCCGCCCAGGCATCCACGCACTTGGGATACTTACGTCCTTAAAACCTGCCATCAAGACCAGTAGGGAGAGATGGACGGGCGTTACCGCGGGAGAATCATACTATAATAGGTGCTTACATCACGGCTAATCAACCACATGTTATGCTTAACGTTCTGGTGTAAAACAATAATTTCCTAGTGTTCATGTAGGACCTGCCATTACGACACAATTCTTCACCGTGGGGCCAGACAGCCTGTATCAAGGGTTATTATAGGTGAAGCAAATGCCTTAATGTTCACTGTTCTATTGCCTGGCCTTAACTCGGAAGTGTTTAAACCGACGGCTGGGAGTCGGATGTCGTTTTTTTTTATGTTCCAGTGGGATTTCCAGTGGGATCATAAGGTTTCTGAGTGACTCTATAAGATATTAGGACTAGATAACGTACACTACTGAAACACTGGAGGAATATTACTGTTTAATGCTTGAGAAAGGCTGCCTGATGGTGTAGTACCTCGTATATCATAAGGGTTTGCAGTGTTATATGCTCTGCTGAGGCTATAAGATTACCGGATGACTCTTTAAGATACAAGAACTAGATAACTTGGTGAAACTGAAACTGGGGAGAAATGTAAGTGTTTATGGATAGTTGTTGTTGTTGTTGTTGTTGTTGTTGATGATGTTATTATTGTTATTATTATTGTTATTATTATTATTATTATTATTATTGTATTAGATTTTTCTCCTTTTTCCTCCTCCCTTTTCTTCTTGCTGCTTCTAATACAACAACAACAACAGCTGTCCCTAACAAAATGTGCAGTAGTTTATGAAAGGTTTACCTGAAGATTTGTATTTTCGTGTCCCCTTCACACTGTGTATCTTTCAGCTGGTCCTTTACAGCCTCAAGATTTTTTTTTCTTTTTTTTTTTTTCAAGTTGATCAACCCTTCCCCTCTTACCTACCGGCCAAGGCCTTTCTCCTACAGAGTGTAGAGGAGGTGATGCGGATGAAAATGAATATGATACGTCTGAAAAGTAAAAGGGCACAAATCCTGACTCGAATGAAAACAAGCTAACATTTAATAGCAGTAGTAGTAGTAGTAGTGATGGTGGTGGTGGTGGTGGTAGTAGTAGTAGTAGTAGTAGTAGTTGTAATTAGCGAAATAACCTAATATTTAATAGCAGTAGTAGTAGTAGTAGTGATGGTGGTGTAATAGTAGTAGTAGTAGTAGTAGTAGTAGTAATTAACGTTATTGACATTGTTGTAATTATGTCAAACTTTCGCCTTTAAAAGATATGAATCGTATACTGTCTTCCAGCCGTACAGTCACTCTCTCCCTCTCTCTCTCTCTCTCTCTCTCTCTCTCTCTCTCTCTCTCTCTCTCTCTCTCTCTCTCTCTCTCTCGCCCTATCACTCTGTATGTGTGTATGTGTGTTTGTCGGCCCACCGTCACTCTATGTGTTCACCATAGAAAGTAGTTTTGCTGCTGCACTTTTGCTGTTTTATCTTCCGAGTCATCATTCGTGAAGTAATCCTGGAAATGGAAACAGCGAAGAGAGAGAGAGAGAGAGAGAGAGAGAGAGAGAGAGAGAGAGAGAGAGAGAGAGAGAGAGAGATTACCTAAGACACCATTTGACTTATAGTTCCATTACAACACAATCTGATGAACTGCGCACGTACTACCATGCCCGCCACTACTAAACTAACCGTGGGACAGGTCAGGTTAAGAGAGAGAGAGAGAGAGAGAGAGAGAGAGAGAGAGAGAGAGAGAGAGAGAGAGAGAGAGAGAGAAGTACGGTAATGATATGGTACAGGACATTTGGAGAAAGGAAGAGAAAGAGAGAAAAAATACGAGCAAGAAAATAGAAAGTAGTACAAAATGATAACATATAGGGCAGGTAGAGAGAGAGAGAGAGAGAGAGAGAGAGAGAGAGAGAGAGAGAGAGAGAGAGAGAGAGAGAGAGAGAGGAGAAAGTATAGTACGATTATATGATGTCAGGGCGGGACGAAAAAAAAATAATGAAAAAAGAGATGACATGATAAATATTGAAGGGAGATCCTACACCTAAGGGAGAACAGAAGCCTCTATCCCTCTTCCCTTTCCTTTAAAGTAACCAGCGGATCACCACTTGCCCTCACCACCCTCGTGTGTGTGCGCGTGCGTGTGTGTGTGTCGTACGTCTTGTCTACATGTGTGTGTGTGTGAACCAGTAATAACGCACATGTTTAAGGTTCAATATGATACGCTGTATTCTTTGGGAATACCTATGTGGTGCTAAGTACGTACATACTGTAACTTAACACCAAAGACACATAGGTACTGGAGGAATGACAATCTACTCCTCGAAGTATGCAGTACGAGTCGTATAAGTGACTCAGTAACATTGCCCTGTAGCAGAAGTACTCGTAGCATGGAAGTTGTACCTACTATTGACCTGTCTTAACCTGAAACAAGCCACAGTCATGAAAATGCTAAACTGTGTCTGTGTTAGATTTATATTTTTCATCCTTATTTTTTTTGACACCTTTCTAAAACGGTCAAAACAGTTCACCAATTTTCATTTTTTTTTCCTCCATTTCTCATACTAGGTTACAATTTTCACAATACTACTACGCTCAACAGCCTCACAAATAATGACAACCTACCCCTCGGTCACACAACTCAGAGCATCAAGCATCAGACAATCAATACTGTATAGTAGAAGTGCTAGGGAAGGAGTGCTATAAATTTGCAGGGTCGAAAGTAGTGAAGTGTTCCCTTGTGACGGCGCGAGGTTGGAGCCACTGTTAATACCTATGTGGCAACCTCTCCTCGATGAGGCAAGAGAATGCTGAGTGGTGTAGGTTAGGATCGGGTTGGCCTCGAAGAGAGAGAGATAGGGAAGGGGAGGGGCATAGCTGTGTGTGTGTGTGTGTGTGTGTGTGTGTGTATAGAGAGGGACGTCTTTAGAGAGAGAGAGAAGGGGAGGGAGGAGTATAGCTGTGTGTGTGTGTGTGTGTGTGTGTGTGTAGGAGGGAGCCTCTGTAGCGGGAGACGGGGGGAGGGGAGGTGCATGGATGTGTGTGTGTGTGCATCTACTGAGAGAGAGAGAGAGAGAGAGAGAGAGAGAGAGAGAGAGAGAGAGAGAGAGAGAGAGAGAGAGAGAGAGAGAGACTGTTTGTGTGTGTGTGTGTGTGTCCTGTCCTACGCTTTCCCAACCTCCTTACATAACGGCAATAACAGTAGAAGCTGGGTGAGGCTGGTCCACGGAGAGAGAGAGAGAGAGAGAGAGAGAGAGAGAGAGAGAGAGAGGAGAACAACATGAAGTGATCTCGATGATACTGGAATATTTTGTCCTTTCGTCTCTGAAATATAAACACCTGCATTCTCTCTCTCTCTCTCTCTCTCTCTCTCTCTCTCTCTCTCTCTCTCTCTCTCTCTCTCTCTCTCTCTCTCGTTGAGAAGGTGGAAGACATTCCTTTCCTCCATACAATCATTCCCCAATAAGCTCCTCCTCCTCCTCCTCCTCCTCCTCCTCCTCCTCCTCCTCCTCCTCCTCCTCCTCCTCCTCCTCCTCCTCCTCCTCCTCTTCTCCCTCCTCCTACTTCTTCTTCACCTCCTCCTTTATGTTTCTTTGTTCTTCTCCTCGGGTTCCTCTCGTTTTCCTCCTTCTCTTACTCCTCCTCCTCCTCCTCCTCCTCCTCCTCCTCCTCCTCCTCCTCCTCCTCCTCCTCCTTCCTCCTCCTCCTTCTCCTCCTCTTCCACCTGTATACTGTTCTTTCTTCTCACGAAGTAGAAAGTGACGCTATATCCGACAACACTGACGCAAAAAACAAAATGTCTGTTGCTTTCTAGTTAATCTGAGTTATCTTACGAAATACCCACTTCTATTCCTACTGTTTTTTCTCGTCGTCGTCGTCGTCGTCGTCGTCATCCTCGTCCTCCTCCTCCTCCTCCTCCTCCTCCTCCTCCTCCTTCACTTTTTCCTCCTTTTCCTCCTTCACCTTCGCCTCTGATTTTTTTTTCTTTTCTATTCCCTTTTCCGCGCAATTAAACTAATCTCGTCATTTTTTATATATATATATGAATTTCTCTCTCTCTCTCTCTCTCTCTCTCTCTCTCTCTCTCTCTCTCTCTCTCTCTCTCTCTCTCTCTCTCTCTCTCTCTCTCTCTCTCTCTCTCTCTCTCTCACCCTGCTATTCGGTGTTTATGACCACCAATTAGAAGTCTGTCGCTCGCTGGCTGATTGGGTGACTGGCTGGGGCGCCTCGACCACACCAACGCCGCCGCCGCCGCCGCCGCCGCCGCCGCCGCCGCCGTGTCGTTGCGGAGAGAAGAGGTAATGACAGGTTCTGCAAATAAGCGCCCTGATTTACCCCCTTGATCAATACCCAAATGAAAGGAATTCTTAGTAAAACCTGAAATCTGACCCCCAAGGCGCCTCATTTACAAAATAAACGCTTCATTTCTTCTATACTTTCTCCCTGTTTAAGCTTCAGTTAACGTCCCTCTCCTCTCCCCTTGCTTCTCAAGGTTACTGTGACGTTTGACGGGTATTATCTTACTTTCATTCATTCACACTTGCGCCCTCTATGCTCCACGGGTGCTCATGAATTTTTCTCGTGCCTCCTGCAAACTTACATCAATGCTTCGATAGAAAAGTGCAAAGAAGAAAGCTGGGATTCTACACCTATTAAGAGACCCGCCTACCTACTGCCCTATCCACCCACGGACACCACGACCACGCTCCACTGAACATTAAGACCCTCCCTCTATTACCTAACCCGTGGAACCGACCTTACCCTACCCCAACTACCTAACCCGTGGAACCGACCTTACCCTACCCCAACACACCTTTCCTTAACGACTAGGCACAGCAGGTAGAAAAGTAAGAAAAACATGAATATGCTCATATAGAGAGAAAATGAAAAGGAAAAAAATGGTCCTGTGTCCGTCCAGTAAGTGAACACATGATAAATCCCGCGCCGAGATGGGCAAGATAAGCTGTCTTAGTTAGTTGATGGATTCATAGTCTGTGGATTAAACTGAGAGAGAGGTGACATTCAGATACGATGTTTATGCAGATGTAAGTCCCTGTACGTTCAGTGTTGTTTATTCCTGTACGAGGTCCGTGTATTACGTCACTGAATAATTAGTGCGGTGAGAGAGAGAGAGAGAGAGAGAGAGAGAGAGAGAGAGAGAGAGAGAGAGAGAGAGAGAGGGAGAGGTAACCGCAGGGCACAATTACGAGGACGACCTGAAGCAAGTCCTTATATCAACTGGCGGGCGAGGTGACGGGGATCTACACGTCGTGGCCATAAACCCAACCAAAAGGCGAGGCAGCAATACAGATGAAGTTTTTTTTTCTTTCCTTTTGGTGTCAAGGCGTGTAAGAAAGTGGGGGTCTTAAATTACTTTTATATGCATGATGAAAGAAAAAAAATGTAGTCGAAACACACATACACAGACACACACTAGAGAGAGAGAGAGAGAGAGAGAGAGAGAGAGAGAGAGAGAGAGAGAGAGAGAGAGAGAGAGAGAGAGAGAGAGTTAAATACGAGCTCAAAGACCACTTCTGAACGTAAATGACTGAGGTAATACAGCCACATTGAAGTACTTAGCGTTGCGTGCCAGCTCACTAATCATATGTGGAGGTTCCGTCCATCAGATATAATGATTCACGTAGCTCTTTGTCTCATTTCTATCCTCTATATCTTCTATTCCCTGGCAGGACAAAGATCTTTCCGCGAACCTACTCAGCTCACCTTTGTTTCTGATGCTTCACGTTTATATAATACTCCTTCCTTCTCGTTTTCAATGTCAGGAGAAGCTTAATTAATTTCTCTGGCATTCTCATCCGATGCTTCACTTTCACGTGTTCAAAAACTCGTCCTTCCATAAATGCAGACGTGGAGTGTGACCAGACATGACATGTATTGTTAGGATTTAGCTGTCATTTTTTCTGCTAATTCTAATAGAAATGGGTGGTAGGAATTCCAGGTTTTCACATCTTTAGTGTCTACTGCAGGTGTTGAAGAGAATCCAAATGTGTAATGAATTTCTAGTGATCGAGATCGTTAAAAGTTAAAGGGATTCATTAATACGTAATAGGAAAGATACTTAGGGGCATGTGTTCTAGTTGGCTGTGTGGGGGAAGAGAACATGGAATAGAAGGATGCAAGATGAAGAAGTCTGGGTTACAAGAATTCTCTTTACCGTGTATTCTCTTATATAAAAGTTATTTCTGGTATAAGTTTAGGGAACAATTTTCAGTAACACCTCCACCTCTTTTCCTGCTACTTCCGTTACAGGTCGCCAAAGCTGATTAACTTTCTCCAGCGCGTTCAGTCTTCTGCCCCTTCCTCACTCATTACCTATTGCAAGCTTGTCTTCTTTCACAGCATCCATTAAACCTTCTCTTAGCTCTTCCTGTCTTTCTCCTGACGCGTAGATCCATGTCCAGCATCCTCTCGCCGTAGCATACCCAGATCATCTCAGTCTCGCCTCTCTCTGCCCCCAAACCAACGTACATGTGCTGTGCCTCCGCTGTGTTATTGAAGTGTTAAAACCTTCCCGTGCCTTCAGTCTTATTTGGTCGTGTGTTATGTCCTTTGCAGTTTGAGAGTTAAGGAAAATTAATGATACTGAGATGTGGCCTTTGCTCCAATAGTGAACTGTCTCTCTCTTTCAGCACCGACAACTGTATGGTCCTATAGTGAAGGTGACTAAGAAAGACCCTTCACTTCTCTTCCCCCTTCCCCCCATCTCTCTCTCTCTCTCTCTCTCTCTCTCTCTCTCTCTCTCTCTCTCTCTCTCTCTCTCTCTCTCTCTCTCTCTCTCTCTCTCTCTCACAGAAAAAAAAAATGGTGCCTTCACAGTTAGTTAGGTTCTCTTTTTTTCAGGGAATTACGCGAAGGACACAACAGAAGGTTTTGTAACGAAGACATAGCAAAGATACAAAGCCCAGAATGGGGGGATAGTTGTGACTAAGGCGAAGATTTTAAATGAGCGTTGGGCATGGCAGGGTGCAAGTGTGGGCTAGCGGCGGGGCCATGAGAGAGAGAGAGGAGGGGGGGCGGTTGCAGGGAGCGGCGAAGAGAGGAGATGGAGAAGGGGTAGGGAAGGCCAAAGAGGGATGAAGGGTATACTTTTATAGAATGTGCGAGATAAATACAGGTTCTTAACGTGTGTGACGGGGAAGTGTATAGTGTTGCTCCGCGATGTGGAAATCAGGGACGATAGGTGATGGTATATTCATGTATGTGTCGCCTCAACTGGCCGCTAGGAAAAAAGATGTTCCCTTAGGTTCTGCTGTAGGTGATGCATGAGGATACGAGGGCGGAATGTTGCTGCTGCTGTCCGTGTTGTCGGTGATATAAAGGAGGTTGGTAGTCGAAACTTAATGCCTGTTCCAAAGTTTCCGCCATTCGATAACTTAAACTACTCTGAGGGACAAATGTCAAGGTACCTCAGGAAGAAACTCGAAACTTAACTCACTCGATTATCTCTCTCTCTCTCTCTCTCTCTCTCTCTCTCTCTCCACAGTTTATGGAGTGGCAATTCAATTTTCTTTTTTTTTTCACTTTTTGTAGCATTTAGTAAACGCCCTTCACGCGTAAAAAAAGAAAAAAAAAAGAACGGACGATAGTGAAGGTGTCAGCCAGTTGCGACAGTGCGGTGTTGAAGGGAAAGTGATGAATGCAGCTAGGAGGACATAACTATGGTATTCAGATAAGACATAGCGCATATGGTGAAAACAACGAAGGGAGTGTAGAAAATGCAGCACTGGGGCGGTGAATGTAGTATTTAAGCAGGTATGGTTGGGATAATAAGGTATGGCAGCTTGCAGGTGTAGTAAAGGGTCGCTGCATCATCCCCAGGCTTCAGTTTTGGCAAATAACTGTCTGTGTACATCCTCGCAGGCTCACACTGGCAGTCTTCCCTTCACCACTTCGCCTCCAGCTCAGCCTCGCACGTCCTTCGCCTCCTTAACGTCTCCTTCCCGCTTATTACCGTCATCATTGCCCTTTCATGTGTACGTATAGCTAGCCATTAGCCACGCTTCACCAACGTAAAAAGGAAGATAATGAAGCGGATTTTGAAAACGTAAAATTATCTTGTATTTTTGAGCGAACTGTAATGAAAAGAGGAAAAGAAAAAAAATGCAAGAGAGAAGGAAATAAAAAAAAAAAACAATAGATTTTTCAATTTCTAGCCAGTACGGTGTTTGGATATGGCTGTAGACTCGTAAAACAAGAAAAGTCGTCTCAGAGTGCCCAGTATTGAGAATAGATGTGGCAGATAGCAGTGACGTTTAATGCAGCACCATCTCTTAGCCTGTGTTGCATCGTGAAGACAAAATAAATCTACTTTTCACTCAACTTCTTCTCCCTTCATGGAACCAGTTTCTGCATTGCTCTGAATTTTAACGAGGCACAACCGTACCAGTAAAAAAGCTTTAATGTAAATCAGCGAGAAAAAAAAAGAAAAAAAGGTTAATTAAAAGCTCATAAATGGGAGACGTTTCTTACGAGATATGTCGACATTTTATTGACTCACATGTTTTTTTTTTTTCACATATCAAGGCGTCTTACCAAGGAAGGGCACAGTCGTAGAAAAATAATCATATTTTGCCGCTCTTAGAAAACATTAATTACACTCACGAAAACGTTGGCCAGTGTAGTTTCAGAGTTATCTTGATACTTCTCCCTAAAAAAAAAAAAAACACTGCCAGTCGTAGGAAACAAGAAAACAGAAGACGATATGAATTGCCTTTTTTACTTATCAGTTAAAAAAGATTGCCGTTGTTTTTATGTGAATTAATATCAGGTGAAATGTAACAGCAGACTGCACTTAAAAGTAGCATAATCACGTTACTAAGAAGAGCCAATTGATTTTAAGCTGTGGTTTTATAGCCGAGGAAGAAAGATCGAGCAGTTGACGCTAGTAGGTACTGAGCGCGTGTTTTATACTTCGCCACAACATTGTTTCCATTCTCTGGAGGCGGGATAGAAATGCCTTAGAGAGGAAAAAATGATAATATCTGTTCGTGTCTCAGCCGCTCATTGGTGCGCTGTTCGTTATGGTTATGAGTCATCTAATCTCAGAAGGATCTAAATGGAATTCTTTGCACTTCATGACTGAACTGAGTAATTGCGTACGTGAGTGTGTTGGTGGTGAGTTTTTTTTAAAGGGACTTACTTAGCTAGAGAGACAAATAGATTGAATGATGTATTTACTTGTTGTTTTCTCTCTTACATATTTCATGTGTGTGTGTGTGTGTGTGTGTGTGTGTGTCGGTTGGTCATCTAGACAACGCTGTGCAGTTCTGGTCCCCATATTATAGAAGGATATAGGTCTATTAGAATCAGTACAAAGGGGAATGACTAAAAGGATGAAATGAAAGGATTGAATGACGGATTTATGGATTGGGGTGATAGGTGGAAATGGGTAGGTATATTTCAGACAGGGACTGCCACGTGTAGGCTTGATGGCTTCTTGCAGCTCCCCTTATTTCTTTACGTTTTTATGAGAGAGAGAGAGAGAGAGAGAGAGAGAGAGAGAGAGAGAGAGAGAGAGAGAGAGAGAGAGAGAGAGAGAGAGAGAGAGACCGACCAACTGACTGACAGGCAAACAGGAAAACGAACAGAGAGACAGGCAGAGAAAGTGTGTATGGGAAGGAGAAAGTCTGTATGGAAGGGCACGTGTCTATAATTTTTCTCTTTTTTTTTCTGTTTTTTTTTCCAAGCCAGTGACCCTTCCTGGCCACACACTCGAAGTCTGGCTAGCCGATATTTTAGAAAGGCACATAAAAACATAATAATTTGCCGTAAGAAAGGCGACGGGATAGAAACAGTCCACGTACAAGAAAACAATCATCACTATGTTTGTTGGAGAAAACAGATTAGGTATTGTGTGTGTGTGTGTGTGTGTGTGTGTGTGTGTGTGTGTGTGTGTGTGTGTTTGGGTATCGTCCATAATTTCCCCCCCAAAAAAGAGTAAAAAAAAATTAATCGTAATAATAAGCTGCTTTCATTAACATCCCATCCCTTACGACAGGCATCACTTTCGAAGCATTAATTACACCATTACACCATTACACCATTAATACTCTAAGATGAGGTGTGCCAAGTGAAGGAGTGAAGTACAAGAATGGTCAAACTGTTATCTACGTAAAGAACATAAGGGTTAGTTGAAATCCTCTCACTCGTCTAACCTATACAACACATCATAAGTTAACACCTGGAAACGTATAGATGCTGCATTATTACCTGTACCTTACGAATCGTACGTTGGCAAAGGGCAGGTATCACCGCCCAATCGGCTCTTCTGTACCTGGATTTACGTTCGCAATTATAGCTCACTAGTATCTATTTTAAGGCTTGCCGGACCTAGGAGCGTGTAGCAGTCCAAGAAGAATCCTTGTATGACTGGGATTCGAACCCTGGACTTCCTGCATTGTAGTCAGACGTGTTACCAGCTTTGTGGGTAATGTACAAGGAGATTTCTCTTGTGTTTCATGATGATAGAATTAATGATCTACTGTTTTAATCGCTTTCCTTTCTTATGGTGTTTGAAGAGTGGTAGATAAATGGATTGAACTCAGTAATCAGGTTGTTAGTCATTAAGGAGCTGTAAAGATTAGATAAATTCACGGATGAGGATGATAGGTGGAAATAAGTAGGTATGTTTCATGCGGGAACTGCCACGCGTAGGCCCGATGGCTTCTTGCAGCTTCCTTGTTTTCTTCCGTTCTTATGATCTTTTATCCTTGTGGGAAATATGCCACGAAAAGAGCGTGCATTTCTCTCTCTCTCTCTCTCTCTCTCTCTCTCTCTCTCTCTCTCTCTCTCTCTCTCTCTCTCTCTCTCTCTCTCTTGACGCAGGCCATAACGCAGGCCTTAAGTTTGATCCTTGTTCACGTCCACGTGTCAGCTTCTCTCTCTCTCTCTCTCTCTCTCTCTCTCTCTCTCTCTCTCTCTCTCTCTCTCTCTCTCTCTCTCTCTCTCTCGTCTGAGCTGGCCTGCACCTCCCCCACATTACCACGTCAAGTCGTAAAACCTAAAGTCGTAAAATCTAAAATAGAGGAGATAAGAAAACCTGCATAATTGTTTAAAAGGTAGCTGCTGATGGCGAGAACTAGGCATTACGACTTGTACTTTTCTGCTTTTTATTTCTGACACATTTTGAAGGGGGAACGTCGGCAGGTGAAATTATCGAGATTACTGCCTGTTTTATTGCTGTTCCGTTCCGATTTATACATATGTCAGCCTAACTTCTGTTGTACGTAAAATAATGGATTAAAAAATAGCGAGGAACATTAGGGAGCATTTAGACAAACATAACTTGGTAAATTAGTCACAGTATAGCTTCACGAAGGGGGAAGTCTTGCCTGACGAAATTTACAGTAAAGTGTACGAGGCAGTAGATAATGGTGATAATTATTACACCTTATATCTGGATTTTAGGAAACGGTTTGACAAGGTACCTCATCAGAGGCTCCTGAGAAAGGCTAGGGCACACGGGATAGATGGGAAAGTGTTAGGCTGGATAAGGTCATAGCTAAGCGACAGGCGACAGAGAGTTGTAATAAACGGCTCTAAATCCGAGTGGGGTCATGTAATTAGTGGGATGCCACAGGGATCAGTATTAGGGCCATTGTTGTTTTTTAATATATATCAGTGACTTGGATAGTGGAATTAGTAGTGATGTTAGTAAATTTGCGGATGACACAAAGATAGGTAGATTAATTAGGTCAGAATTGGATGCCATCGCCTTGCAGGCGGATTTAGATAGGATGAATGAATGGACGGACAGATGGCAAATTCAGTTTAATATCAACAATTGCAAAGAACTTAGCGTAGGTAGAGGAAACCCACACAGAAGGTACACAATAAACAACGAAACTGGTAGGTTCAGGGTACGAAAAAGATTTATGAGTTATAGTTAGCTCTGAACTCCGTCTAGGAAAGCACTGCACAGAGGCCAGAAACAGGGCAAATAGGATATTAGGATTAATTTTTAGGAGTGTTAAAAGTAGAAGGCCCGAAGTAATATTAAAGTTATACAGGGTGTAACGCGAGTTTCTGCAAATAGTGAAAGAGGTGAAAGAACGTGTAATTCTAAGTAAAAAATGTTTTATACACATGCATTTTAAGGCTTTGTTTAACCGTCAGAGGAACTAAAAATGTATGGTGTACTATGTGTGTAGCTATGAGGTGATGGACAGACGGTTGCATTGTCGCAGCCTTGGAGGTGCCACTTGTTCAAATTACGAATGGTTTTATCTTATTTTTTGTAACAAGACAAACGGTATTAAAAAGCATGTCACTTTCCGATAAGCATTACACGACAATTGTAAAATGGTACGTGCCGTCATCAAAGTGAAGGGGGCGGGGGGAAATGAGTCCTAGCGATCTTGAAAAAAGCTGAGTTATGGTGTCACGTAGCATTTTACAGGAGTATTTTTAATCACCGTAATAATGTTTTCGTGTAACTGGATACTTTTTTTTTATGGGGGGTTGGGGGGCGGTGTCCTTCCTCGGTGCCTTTTATTATTGGTGGCAGAAAGCAGACAGCCTCCACACAGCCTTCACTGACCTACGGCAAATATGAGGTGAAAGTGAAATTTCCAAAGACTCCGCCTGTCTTCCCTGGGTCTTTAAATTGTGAGGACCGATCTTATCTGGGACGCGACTTTTATTAATACTGGACACCAATGTCACCTTAACAGGCTTTCCACATTCGAGAGAGGCTTAATGTCCATTGCTAGTAGGATTGTAGTCTCTCTCTCTCTCTCTCTCTCTCTCTCTCTCTCTCTCTCTCTCTCTCTCTCTCTCTCTCTCTCTCTCTCTCTCTCTCTCTCTCTCTCTCTCTCTTCTATAGCAAAACTGCAATGGTAAATATACAAAAAGACGCATAGAAAAAGGAAACAGTCTCACTAGCAAACCACTTCCCATTAAGATTATCAGCAGTAGTTTCAGTTGAATGCTCCGTTCTTAATAAAGTCGACTTGTATTCACTTTATTATCACTACCCAACATAGCATGGCATTGATAACAAGGCGCGATTGTAAAGACTGGCCAGCCTTGACCTAGCACTTTGGAATCATTGTGCCTTAATTCTAACAGTACTTTATATTCAGTGTCGTGTCTTGGGTTCGGTCCTCAGTTCCACAGCCTCTCCTGATAAGGTTACCCCTTCAGATTAAGATCCAAATGCCTTTATATAGGAATTAAGTGCGCTGTTTTGAGTGTATTGTGATCTGAAGGGGTTAGATATATTTAGATTATGTAATAGGTCATATATCTGTTTTTAATTTCTGTAGTACTTTTAAAGGTGACTGATTAAGGGACAAAAATAATGAGTTTAAAGTTGAATAAGTTAGATTAAAGAAAAAAATAGAGATAAAGAATTAGTTCTCAGTTATTGTTAGATGAATGGAATTGACTCAGTAATCAGGTCGTTGGTGCTGAGTCATTAGGGAGCTTTAAAAGAAAATAAGACAAGTTTATGGATGAAGATGACGTATGGAAGTAGATATGTTTGAAAAAGAAACTGTTACATATAGGTCTGATGCCTTCTTGTAGCTTCCTTATATTTTCTTATGTTCTTAAGTACATATAAAGAAGAAAACAGGACTAAAAACAGCCTCATTACCAATCACTTCGAAAAAAAAAAAAAGGTTGGGTATAGCAGGGTTCCAGTCGTATGTTTAATGTTATTTTAGTTTCTTGATGCTTACCGTATTCTCTGTTCAGTTCACTTCCTTGCTTTACTAATGTTCCTTCTGGCGAGGACAACAGGTGTCTTATATTTAACCATTGTGCATCACTCGGTGGTGGAGGTGACTGACAGGTTGTGTTGGTTGGACGGGGACACAACCTGCACCTCTTTAAAGTCTAATAGTCTATAAGGGGGAAGTATTAATGATAAATGGGAAGCCGTCAGACCAGTTGTGAAGTGGATGGGTTTTGTGGATATAAGTGACATAAATGCTTCTATTGACAGCCAGGTGAATTTTCTCTTCTTGTCCCAGTGTATTGTGGTTTCTGTTGTTGTGTTGCATTCTTGTTGTTGTCTTTGTTGTTGTTGTGGTGGTGGTGGTGGTGGTGGTGATACTATTATTATCATTGTCATTATTATTATTTAGTAGTAGTAGTAGTAGTAGTATCAGCAGCAGCAGCAGCGGTACTACTGCTATTACTGTTACTACTATTACTACTACTACTACTACTACTACTATCACCACCACCACCACCACCACCACCACTATCACCACAACTACTACTCCTCGCCTCCCTTTCCCTTCCCTTCCTTTTTTCTCTTCTTTCAGTGCTACATCTACCACCAGTGCTGTCACCCCTGATACTCTAAGACAACCATCGAACACGTATTGGTAATAATAAGAATTTTCAGAATGACCAGCTCTGTAAAAAAAAAAAAAAAAGGAAGAAGAAAAAGAAAGAAAGAAAAAAGAACAATTTTTGGAGAGAAATTACGGAGCATTTAACATTGTGATCTTGGTGTATATTTTGAGTGGCACTTGCTCCTCGTAATCTTGGTACTTCATCGGTTTCAATTACACTGCAGTAAGGAGTAATTGTAAAGGGAGAGTTGAAATATTACATACTTTATTGTACTGTCTACTCTCCTCTTGGTCTTATTGTGCCGAGATACCATCGCTATTGGTATTGGTGTAAAAAAGAGTCAGCCCAATATAACCACGTAACACCCGCTGTAGTGTTTCATATTGCTTTCTGATCACCACCTTCATTATCTATACTCTTATGCTTCCAATGTTCATTATTTTCTTATTAACCTTAATGAGAGAAGGCGTGTGTTCCTTATCTAGTTTATGGACGGGGTGTGTAAGAAGTTAATCCTTGTGTGTAACCGATGCTCTTGTTGGTTTTCAGTGATCACTTTCCTGATGTTCATGTTGCAATGCTTCCTACGTTCAGTTGCCAAAGGAAATTGTGTTATATTCTTCGTTCATCTATCACATTCACTTTTCTTCTTAGTCTTTGCTGAAAATTTTTACACGAAGAAATTTCTAACAATCAATTAAGACTTTTTTTCTGTCACTTACTAACCCTTTTACCGCGATATGCAACAATTCACACCACTAAAAGCAGTTAACTAAATCCTAAAAAAAGAAAAAAGAAAAAAGAAAAATCTACAAGAGAGAAGGGAATAAGAAGAATAGATTTTTTTCACTTTATAGCCATTACGATGTTTGGAGGCGGCTGTAGATTCGTAGAACAAGAAAAGTTGTCTCAGAGTGCCTAGTATTAAGAAGAGATATGGCAAATAGCGGTGTCAGTTAATGCCGCACCATCTCTCAGCTTGTGTTACCTCGCGTAGACAAAATTAAACTCCTGTTCACTCAAGTTCCTCTCCCTTAATGGAACCAGTTTCTACATTACTCTGAATTTTAACGAGGCACAACCATACCTATAAAAGTTTTAATGTAAATTCGTTCATTAATCCTTCAATTAATTACTCTTTGATTTGACTCATATGGACGTGAAATTAACGAAGGTTTGTGGTATCATTACTTGAGGTGACTTTTCATTGGTTTATAATTAGTTCTGATAGGATTATGACTTATTTCTCAATGATCACTTTCGGAAGACATTGATTTCTGGTTAGCTTTAATGCTGTGTACGTGTCAAAAAGTCTTATCAAGGACAGGACCGCGATAAAACTTCCTAAATAAAAAAAATGTTAACTAACTCTTGTAAATGGAAGACGGCTAGCGGTTCTTACGTGATACATCAACGTCTTATTGACTGAAATGGTTTCCACGTGTCAAGCCGCGTCTCACCAAGGAAGGGCACAATCGTAGAAAAGAAGAAAAAAACTCTCTTTTTGCCGCTCTTAAAAAGACATACAGTTACACTCACAAAACACTGGCTATTGTAGTTTCGGAGGTATCTTCTCTCTAAAAACACTGTCAGTCGTAGGAAGGAAGAAAAATAAGACGGCTTGAATTGCCTTTCTTACTAATTAGTTACAAAAATCCCCGTTGTTTTTATGTGATTTAATAACTGGAGTACTGTAGCAGCAGACCGCACTGAAAAGCAACCATTATCACGCTACTAGGAAGAGGCAAACCAGTGCGCAGTTGATTTTAAGCTGTGGTTTTATAGCCGAGGGAGAAACACTGATCAGATAACGTTAGCAGGTACTGAGGGTGTGTTTTATTTCGCCACAGCATTGTTTCCATTTTCTGCGGACAGGATAGGAATACATTAGGGAAGAAAAAGATCATATCTGTTCTTGTTTCAACCTCTCACTGATGCGCTCTGTTCGTTTTGGTTAGGTTATGGTTAGTATTTCATGATTAAACTGAGTAATTGCGTACGTGAGTGTGTTGGTGATGAGTCTTTGAAAGGGACTGGGTTAGAGAGACACATAGACTGAATGATGTATTTACTTGTTGTGTTCTCCTGCGTGTGTGTGTGTGTGTGTGTGTGTGTGTGTGTGTGTGTGTGGCTTGGTCAGTTGGCAAATGGGTGGGGTAGATGTACAAGTAATAGCGTGAGTATAAATCTCTCTCTCTCTCTCTCTCTCTCTCTCTCTCTCTCTCTCTCTCTCTCTCTCTCTCTCTCTCTCTCTCTCTCTCTCTCTAACTTGCGTACCCGCGTACCAACCTGTAATGGAATTTAGCGGGGATTGGCGGGGCAGCAATAAACAAAAAGTCTTATCAAGCTTTACTGCTGCCTTTTCTTTCTTCTGCTAGGGAGCCCCACCCGCCACTTAACCGCTCCTCGGTAATTACGTATTTGCGCCTTCAGAGGGATGTCTCTCGTGTGCGGGCCTGTTGAGGGAACTTACTCAGGCGATTGGAAAAGAGATAGAGGATTGGGAGGAGGAGAAGTAGGGATAAAATAGGTACTTGTATATGTATGCAGTGGGGAAGTTTTTCTCAATATCTTGACGCTGGTGACGAAAATTGCCTTCTTTTTTTTTCTTTTCTTTATCATGGTTCTTTTCAGTCTCCCATCTTTTTTCTCTCTCTTTCTATTTTACGATTTCTCAGCTATATACTTCTAATTTTATCTATGGTGCTTGTTTCTCCTTTTTTTCTTTTTTTTTTCCTCCTCTCTCACTCTCTCTCTCTCTCTCTCTTTTGTACAGCTTGTCAATTTTCGTGTGCCGGTGTAAACTTTTCTGATTTTTCCCTCCCATACACCGTCAATCTTCCACTCTACAATACCCTCCTTTACTTTACGGCTCACCCTATATACCTACACACCAACCTACCTACATTGTTCAACTCCTTCAGTTTTATCTCCCGTAGTTTTATATGGCCTATTCACTTGCGAGAGCAGGCAAAGTATGTACCTCAATTATAAACTATACCTCAGACTCACTGTCAATCTTCTACTCTACACCCCCAATTACTTTACGACTTTGCATACCTACTAACCAACTAACCTACCTATATCAACTCCAATTTTGTTTGCCGCAATTTTATGTCGCCTGTTCATTCGCACGCGGGCAGTAGGTGTGTGTATCTATTGCTCACCCCCAATAAAAGCGTAATGACTCTGTACCCAGTGGCAGTTATTTGCACAATGCTGGCAAGACGTGAGTGCCAAGGGGTGTGGACTTGCAAGAGCTATAAAACTCACACTGGCGGGACGAGATATCCACCTAGTCAAGCCATACCAAGCCACGGCGAATCACCTTCCATACCTTTAGCCCCTTACTGCGTCCTTTCACCGCCTCCACACTCACTCATGCATAGCCTCACAGCCCCCGTCTCCTCTCGCCTGCTGCAGGCTTTCCCTTTCACTGCTTCGCCAATCCATCCGTCTTAAAGGAATCTATGGGTATTTTCAATATGTTCTTTTTTTATCGTGAGGTTTCATGGGCTACATGTTAGACTACGTGACGGATCAGAGAGAGAGAGAGAGAGAGAGAGAGAGAGAGAGAGAGAGAGAGAGAGAGAGAGAGAGAGAGAGAGAGAGAGAGAGAGAGATGTCTAACCCAGTGTCCCTGATCTTATCATGATAACCCAAGGGTGTTGTATTATAGAGGAGGAGGAAGAGGAGGAGGAGGAGGAGGAGGAGGAGGAGGAGGAGGAGGAGGAGGAGGAGGAGGAGGAGGAGGAGGAGGATTAGAAGGGAAGGACCGTGCAAGGAGTAGGATACAAAACTGAGCAATATTTTCCTTTTCATTTGATTTGGGAGAATTTAAGTGTCATCTTAATCTGACACTGCCATCGTAAACGACCAAGATATGACTACCACGCCTCACCAGCTAACCCACCTCTCTCTCTCTCTCTCTCTCTCTCTCTCTCTCTCTCTCTCTCTCTCTCTCTCTCTCTCTCTCTCTCTCTCTCTCTCCGACAGTACACTATTTCCGTTCTTTCTCCTGGTGCTTGAAGAGTGAGTGGCTGATGAATGCAATGGACTCAGTAATCAAGCTGTTAGTGCTGAGTCATTAAGGAGCTTTGACAGAAGAATAGGCAGATTTATGGGCAGGAGTGATACGTGGAAATAGGTAGATGTGTCTCATACATAGAGGGACTGCCACGTTTAGATGGCATGCTAAACCCACCCTTATTTTCTTACGCTCTTATGTTAGAAATTTTACAGGGTGACTTTTGGTGCTGTGAATAGCTATGTATGGCAGTGAAAGGGTTAAAGAGGCAGGCATTCCCATAGCCAATTGTCGCCCTCGTGTTTCAGTCGCTAATGGAGGAGAGGAGAGGGGCGGGGCAGGGTGGCGGTGGAAAGGGAAGGTTTAGGATGGGCGGGGCCCGTTATAACTGGAAGCTGATGAAGGCAAGGCGTGGATGTGCTAACGGTCATGTTTGAGTCTGGCGACAAGACTGGTGGAGTGAGGGTTGAAAGGGGCTTAGGTTGGTTCTCTCTCTCTCTCTCTCTCTCTCTCTCTCTCTCTCTCTCTCTCTCTCTCTCTCTCTCTCTCTCTCTCTCTCTCTCTCTCTCTCTCTCTCTCTGGAAAGATAAAAAAGCATTCTTCAACAGAGAGAGAGAGAGAGAGAGAGAGAGAGAGAGAGAGAGAGAGAGAGAGAGAGAGAGAGAGAGAGAGACCGACCAACTGACAGACAGACAAACAAGAAGACGAACAGACTGACAGATAGAGAAAGTGTGTATGGGGAAACACGTGTTTATCCTTTTTTTTTTTTTTTCCAAAAGCTGTGACCCTTCCTGGCCGCCCGCTCGAAGTCTGGCGAGCCGATACTCTAGAAAGGCACATAAAAAAAAATAAAAATAAGCTTTTTCCGTAAGAAAGGTGACGGGAAAGGAAGAGTCCACACGCGAGAAAGCAATCATCATTATGTTTGTTATAGAAAATAGATTAGGTAGTGTGTGTGTGTGTGTGTGTGTGTGTGTGTGTGTGTGTGTGTGTGTGTGTGTGTGTGTGTGTGTGTTTGGGAATCGTCATTAGTTCAACAGTTTAACACTCTATTAAAGAAAAGTTGATACAAAAAAGTAGACAAGAGGAAGAAGGTATACATTGATAAGCTGGGGACGTAACAATACTAAAAAAAAAAAAAAAAAGAAAAAGAAAAAAATACAGTTTATATACGCAAAGTTATAATGCTGATCCGGTTTGATATTCAGTAATTGCTCCCCAAAAACGTAATCGTAATAACGAGCTTTTTATCATTAACATTTTATCCCTTACAGCGACAGGCATCATTTTCAAAGCGTTTAAGTACACTAATAATGACCTAATTTGAGGTGTGCCAAGTGAAGAGATGAAGTACAAGAATGATCAAACTGTTAGCTGCGTGAAGAACATAACGATTAGTTGAAATTCTCTCACTCGTCTAATCTATACAACACATTATAAGTTAACACCTTGAAACGTATATATGAAAGCTTACTACCTTACCGAATCGTGTGTTAGTGTAGGGCAGGTAGCAGCACCCGACCGGTTCTTCTGTATATTAAGTAAGGTGGTCAGTTCCTTTCCTCGCCTTTAGGTTCGCAGTTACAGCTAACTGATAATAATTTTAAGGCTTCCCTGACCTAGGAGCGGGTAGCCTTACAAAAAAAAAAAAAATCCTTGTTTGACCAGGATTCGAACTCTGGACTTCCTGCGCCGTGGTCAGACGCGGTACCAGCTCTGTGGGTATTATGTGAGGTGTCTTGTGTTTTATAATGATAGAATTAATGATCTATTGTTTTAATTGCTATTAGTGTTTGAAGAGTGGTAGATAAATGAATTTAACTCAGTAATTTTATTTTAGTGGTGAGTCATTAGGGAACTTTAAAGATTAGATAAATTCACAGATGAGGATGATAGGTGGAAATAAGTAGGAATGTTTCATGCGGGAACTGCCACGTGTAGGCCTGATGGCTTCTTGCAGCTTCCTTGTTTTCTTCCGTTCTTATGTCCTTTTATCCTTGTCACGTGAGAAATATGCCACGAAAAGGGCGTGTATTTCTATTAGGATATATCATATATAGATCCTGAAGCTGCGATGTTGTGGTTCACGTAGCACAGGAGAGTACCAACTATGGGAGATGGTACAATGTAATGGGTCGTTACACAGCACGCTTCATTAGACTAAGAGGGTTACTCATATTGTTTTGGCGAGATTATGGCATATAAGTGGGGTATGAATAAGCTTGGCATAGTCTCTCTCTCTCTCTCTCTCTCTCTCTCTCTCTCTCTCTCTCTCTCTCTCTCTCTCTCTCTCTCTCTCTCTCTCTCTCTCTGTCTTGACGCGAGCCTTAACTTTGTTCTTTGTTCAGTCCAAGGAGTCCATGTGTCAGCCTCGATCTCCCTCTCTCGTCTGGGATGGCCTGCACCTCCCCCACGTTACCACATCAAGTCGTAAAACGTGTTGCCAATGAAAAATCTAAAACTGAAGAGATAAGAAAACCTATATAATTGTTTAAATGGCCGTGCTGATGGCGAGAACTAGACATAAAGTCTTGTACTTTTCCACTTTTATCTCTGACACTCACTAATTTGAAGTGGAACGTCGGCAGGTGTGGTTATCGAAATTACTGCTTCTTTTATTGCTGTTCCGGTCGATTCGCCGCCTCGCCACCAAAGGGCCTCCCTGGATAGGCTTTTATAGTGGCCTATTAAGAGCATATCCCTGTCTCACGTGACGGTTTATGATAATTGATTTATATATTGCATGTCTCAGGCTGTATATAGCTGAAATTCCAGGCGCTCTTGTGTTCTACATGCCTACGTGTTAATGCATATCTTGTGTATATAAAAGTCCCGTTCCACACGAATGGATATTTGTCAACAGAAGAATGCCAGAGGTTTGTGGCGGCTACTGCCCGCGCCGCCCCTGCTGTGGTGGTGGCTTCCATATTGGCGGCGGTTTAGCTGAGCGTTCTCTTGTTACATCCTGGTCATGTTTACTATGTGAGGGGCACCTCGCTGCTACTATCACTACAGTGTTGCGGCGCCTTTACCATATGCCTCCCTGTGTTCTGCATTCATTAGGTTTGCTGATAGTTCTAGTGTTTACAAGTCCCCACATAAAAAAAAATGCATTCGAAAAAGTGAAAAGCCTAAGATATTTGATAAGTTTAACCAGTAATATCCATCCGTATTTTTTTTTTTTTTTTTTACATATTTTTTTCATAAATTTCTGCTGACTAACTTTGAAGCAATTTATTATGCAACATTGAAGGGATGATAACAATAAGTCTTTTTTTTTTTTTTTTTTTTTTCCTATTGGTCCTCCAGCACGCGACCAGTTCACAATAGCAGACATTTTTTTTTTTTTTTACTTCCTTATGTAAGAGGAAACCAAACGACGGTCGCCTGAAGGAAGAATTGACGCGTCACTGTCTTTGAGTCTTTGGTGGTGGTGGTGGTGGTGGTGGTGGTGGTGATCGTGGTGGTGGTGGTAATGGTGGTGGTGGTAATGGTAGTGCTGGTACTGTTGCCAGGTCAGGCTCTATCCCTGTGTATTTTTGTATTATCATATGTTCTTAGCAAGGAATAATACTCTCTCTCTCTCTCTCTCTCTCTCTCTCTCTCTCTCTCTCTCTCTCTCTCTCTCTCTCTCTCTCTCTCTCTCTCTCTCACAGGCGGCTGCGTTTTCATCATTGCTATCCTAAAGTGCGTGACATATCATCATAATCCTCTACTGCATCATATTAAACTTTAACTAATGTCCAATTTTACGCCTGTCCGTCATTCTGTTTGTATGATCGTTTGCCATTGTCTGTCTGTCTGTATGTATGTTTGTCTTTGTGTGTGACTCTTATCTCTGTCTGTCTGTCTGCCTGGCTGTATATATCTGTCTGTCTGTCTGTGTGTATATCTGTGTTTATGTTTATGTCTGCTCTCTCTCTCTCTCTCTCTCTCTCTCTCTCTCTCTCTCTCTCTCTCTCTCTCTCTCTCTCTCTCTCTCTCTCTCTCAGTACAAATATATCCAGGTTTTGTGAAATAATTCTCCACCAAGGACACAATCAGGTAATGGAATTAGGCAATTATAGCTGTGCAATTAAGCTCACTTAATGAACGGCGCCAAAACCAACCAGCCTCTTATGAACGACCGGGCTTATCAGGTTCTTGCCTCTTGTTTATTTTAGGTCCATTTTACATTACGATTCAGTAACGTCCATTTGTTATGGATGTGAAATTATCATATGCTTCTTGAAATATTGTAGTATTTCGATTCTTATCTTTCATTTTCTTCTTCTCTACTTTTATTAATATATTCCTCCCTGCTTATTTTCTCTTCCCATGTTAGGATCAGAAATTCTCTCCTTCACCTTCATCTCCTCCTCCTCCTCCTCCTCCTCCTCCTCCTCCTCCTCCTCCTCCTCCATTCTGACACAAAAGGATCCTCTCTGTCTGTTCCTTTTTACCTTCCCAAATCAATCTTATTTGGATTACTTTCTCTCTCTCTCTCTCTCTCTCTCTCTCTCTCTCTCTCTCTCTCTCTCTCTCTCTCTCTCTCTCTCTCTCTCTCTCTCTGGTGTATGACTTGTTCAAAGAAACACATTTTACACTTTTAATCTCCGGCCATTACAAATAACATAATTGTCACCACTTATTTTCACACACATTCATATATCTGTTGCGAATTATTACTTGGCATATAATAGAAGCAGATTGAGAGATTGTATTCTGTGTCACTTACTGCTGATCAAACAAGCACATTTTACCTCTAATCGCTGGCCACTCACCCTGATGACCAAGGCACCGTGCACGCCCCACGGGGACCTCACAGCCAGACCTTTAACATATATATATATAAAAAAAAAGACTGATCCTGATTATCATTCATTGAGGCGTCTTGTGATGGTGCATCTACAAATTACAGAGCCTATCATTATCCGTCAGCATCGCCACGATCCATTCATCTCCAATGCACCGCGTGTGGTTAACAATCACTTCCATATAATTGTTAATGGGAAAGGGGTGAGCTGTTTCGCAAGGCAGTTCACAAAGTGTCCATTACGCGGCGCATGCAAGGGCCAGGGAGAGTTAAGGGCATCGTTAACCTTTACCTCACTGGTGCACTGCAAGACTCCCTCGACGTAACTTCGCTTCACTACACACACACACACACACACACACACACACACACACACACACACACACACACACACACACACACACACACACACACACACTCACACACACTGCAGCAACAGAGATCCACCCCGCGGGAAACTTTGCGACAACTCCAAATGGTTAAAGAGCGATCTTCTGTTGCAATTTGGCTCGTTTGGGTTACAACACAGTGGTTCCGTGGTTCAAAGGCCCATGTTCAGAAACGTTTTGTTTCTCTCTCTCTCTCTCTCTCTCTCTCTCTCTCTCTCTCTCTCTCTCTCTCTCTCTCTCTCTCTCTCTACTTTTCCTTAATTTTTCGCTCTCTTAAAAGTTTACCCCAATTTACGCAATACTTGTATCGCACCTACGCCAAGCTATGATCCTGCAGTAACGATACAGCCCCGCCAACATGCCCCAAGCCATCATAGCGTGGCATATGGCCTGACTCCGCCTCCCGCAAGTAACCACTGCAGTGTAATCATGTTGACCGAAGACGATGATAAATGGCAAAAGTTATGAAACTCAGAATTAGCTAAACTACCACTTATGTTGAATCAAGTATCGCCCATAGTTACATCTAAGGGTTTGCTGCAAAGTGGTGAGAGGGTAGCAGAGGAAACCCGGGTGCGTCAGAGCCAGGCCAGATGTCACCGCTCATCCTGCGTGTCTGCAATAAGGTTCATATATTCACTATGTGCTAAGAGGCGGGAGAAATTTGGCTAAGCGGGGTTGTAGTATGTGGTTTGTGTTCCTCCTCCTCCCCCTCCTCCTCCTCCTCCTCCTCCTCCTCCTCCTCCTCCTCCTCCTCCTCCTCCTCCTCCTCCTCCTTCCCCACAGGTTCACCTTTTCTTTATGCATTTACACCTTATGTCAGTTACACACACACATTCTCTCTCTCTCTCTCTCTCTCTCTCTCTCTCTCTCTCTCTCTCTCTCTCTCTGTGTGTCTTGTCGATTCAGTGGCACAGTTGGAAGACGCGGCACATGTTTCATTGTGTTTAATGCCAGTGTACGATGTGATTAATGAAACCAATTAGAGGGAGACGGCTCCCATCTCTGAATAAACCCTTTGTGCTTCATGCGCCCACTATTCTATTATGAACTGAATATATTATTTGTCATTTCACTGATATTCATCGCTGACCTCTTGTTTCCATTCATGATTTATACATTGTTGAAATCACTCTGGCGTGTCACAATATACCAGTGTGATGTCTGCTGCGAAGTAGTGAGACGCTAAGAAGTAATTTTACATGTGTCTTGGCATTTGAACAGGCAACAGGACACAGAGATCTTTTAGTTAATGACTGGCGCGTGAATTTTCACCCGAGACGCAATGTGTTCTTGCATAAGTTTGAGCATATGCAAGAGAAAAACTAGATGAGCATAAGAACGTAAGAAATTATAATGTGTAAATATGCTTTGCTCGCCAATTGAAATATCCTTTTCCAACAAACACAGCTATGAAGGAAAGATCTCCTTACTTTACGAGTTTTCCTGGAAATGTACCGCTCGCAACGCAGGCTAATCAGATACACCAGGAAAACTGCGGGATATACAGACATTCAGAGCACGCAGTTGCTTTTCAGACGAGAGTTAAGACTTACCAACATTTAACGAGCAATCAAAAGACCGGAACTCATAAAAGGAATGGTGTTTATCTTATCATTTCGTCTCTGGCCACATTGCTGCCGTCCTTTCATCAGCTGTAGGGTGTCGTGGTCCGCTGTAGTGTTACCATCTACTTATCGTGCCATGGCTGTGTATTTTGAAATTGCAAGCTTCCCTCCCTTCATGGGCCCGCGTGTAAGACTTTCTCCCTATTTCTATCTCCTTTACGACCACCTCGCTAATTTATGGCTTAACTCGTGCCTTCACTCCTTCATTACTTTCACTTACAAGCTCTGGAATAGCCTACCTTCTAGTGCCTTTTTTCTGCCTTCCCTCGACTCAGACGCTTTCAAGAGCTGAGTATGAAGACATCTCGGAAATTGACTTCTTGCTAAGGTTTTTCATGAAGGGTTTTTCCTCCGAAGAGTGTTCTAGAGCAAGGGGTCGATCCGTCTCCTATTCTTTGCAGGATGATTAAACTTCAACGTACACAATTGGATTCTGTGAAGACTTTACAAGTTATCGTTACCTTCATAGAATACGTAAGCCATTCTCTGTTTTTTTTTTTTTAACGGGGGAAAAAAATCAATTTTTATATCGGAAGCAGAGAAATTAAGGCGAATTGTAATCTATTTATTCTTGGAACACAGAGGAAACCCTAAGAGAAGACTTATGGACGCAATGAAAGAAGACAAGCATGTAAAAGCGGCTTTGACTGAAGAAGGCGCAGAAAACAGAGCGCGTTCAATAAGGTTCATCCGTTCTGTGGCGACCATTTTTAGTGAAGAACACCTGTATTCTCTCTCTCTCTCTCTCTCTCTCTCTCTCTCTCTCTCTCTCTCTCTCTCTCTCTCTCTCTCTCTCTCTCTCTCCCAAATTTCCATATTACATCGCCACCAGCACCACTCACGCATCGGAAACACCTCAGAGGGACGCACATTTTCACACCCTGTGCCATCAACATCGAGTATCCGCCGCAAACTTGCAGCGTTATCGGCAGGTGAAGGTGGCCTGTCGCTCCTGAATAGCTACGCTCCCTGTCTCTGTGCCATCGCTTACTGCTTACTCATTAGCTAGCTAGTGTTTGCCTAGTAGGTCTTATCTTTATTCCATGCTCTCTCTCTCTCTCTCTCTCTCTCTCTCTCTCTCTCTCTCTCTCTCTCTCTCTCTCTCTCTCTCTCTCTCTCTCTCTCTCTCTCTCTCTCTCTCTCAGGTTTGTTCTTCTCCTACTATCTTCTCTTGAATACCAACTTCTCCAAAATATTGTTTTTGTTCTATAGCCACCTTGGAACACCTTGGAAGTAGGAGTAGCAATAGTAGTAGTAGTAGTAGTAGTAGTAGTAGTAGTAGTGGTAGTAGTAGCAATAGTAAATGTTGCAGTAATACCAGCAGTAACAGCAATATTGACAGCTAGCTAGTTGTAAACTGTAAAATCTATGAAGGCTGAGCTTCTGAGCAGTACAAGGCAGTTTACTTTTCCATCATTGTAATCTGATAAAGAGTCGATGTTTCAGAATGTTTCAAAATATTTCATCCAACCCAGCGCGTTTCTCCCAATAGTGACTTTTTGATCCCCCCACCCGGTCACCATTTTTACGGCAAATTCTGACACTTTTCCTCCTTTCTCTTTCGTACTCCAATGCCTCAATAGGAAGTTCACCTTGGTTTTGTCTTCAGCACACCCTCCCATTAACCAATTAACTTATTATCAATGAATTTTCTACCTCAATGACTATTTCTCGAAGCCACGCCAGTCTTTCATTCTCTCACTCATCTTACGACACACACACACACGCACACACACACACACACACACACACACACACACACACACACACAGGTAAATAACAAAGGGAAGGCAATATTAATCTCTTGTCATGAAAAATAATAAGACTGATGGCCACACTTTTCTGACAAATATTTTTTTCTCGTGGGATTAAAAATAACAGGAATGAAAATACTGTCCAGGCTTATTTATATCCGAGTTGCAAGAGATTTTTAGGAAGTCCAAATGTGTCTGAACAGAGAGAGAGAGAGAGAGAGAGAGAGAGAGAGAGAGAGAGAGAGAGAGAG